>NC_070580.1:4301862-4601862 GCF_027409825.1 Scomber japonicus | reverse complement strand
GAAGGATGGCTTAGAAGATGTGACGGATGGCTTAGTGATTAGTGATTCATGCAAAAATATAAGGTCAATATTGTATATAATGTGTAATAATATCATGTATCAGTTTGGAGGTTGCAGCACCTGTGCACTGCACTGAACTTACAAAGAAGGAGAGTTGAGTGTTTCTTCATATAGACCTGTAAAGTTTGCCAGGTTGCACAAAAGAATGCATTCATAATGACTTTTAATTCTTTATTTTTTTTAATTGTATTTAATATACAGTATGTATTTATTTCCTTTGATATATTTACTGTCTGCTGATTGCTGAACTCTTCTGTTCATTTTATGTGTTTCTTAATGTCATTTATTTTCTTTGTATTTTGCTAAATCATGTTCCGTTTATTACTTTTTTTCTTGTTTCGGGGGAGGAGGAGTCCATTACATAAACCTGTGGCTTCTTGACCTTCACTGTCACATGTTTAATTACTATTATCTGCTTTATATGTGTATCTTATCTGTTTTCTTGTATGTCAGTTTTCCACTATCACAATGTAAAGAAACTAAAGAACATCATTTTAAGCTCTGGTAATGTGATAGTATGTATTGTTATATTTATAAAGTAGATGAAACTACATAAATAATGAAAAACAGACTCAGTATACTAGTAATGTACTATAGATTGATAATGGAAATGAATGTTGCAAATGTAATTATGTACTGTATCTGAAGACTTCAAAGGTAAGTGCAGGACAAAGGCCACCTGCTGAACAACATATTGTATAACTTATCATAACAACTCTGACCTAATGTTACAGAGTGAAGGTGGAGTTTTGTCTCTGTACTTGAAAGTCCAGTCTGGTAGTTTTCAAAAGTAGAAACAGGACTCAGTGGTGGCACATCTATCTGTGTTGGTAATATTCAGTGTGTGTTGCTGGTGGTACTTACCCGTTGTGGATAGCAGCACGGTGGTCTTTGCTGTTCTTGATGTTAAGCATAAGAATGGCAAAACCCAGGAACCACATACTCATGCCGAAGCAGACGCGGTACACTGCCTTGTAGCCCACAAACATTTGACAGTTGAAATCAGCCTGAATTTCGGGGATAGAAGGGCCTGTTCCATTTTCACAGAAGCCTGGGATCTACAGAAACAGCACAGGAAGTCACATTTACACTTTATAAAGCATCTATCAGGCCAACATTATGAATCGCTAACTGACCCAATTTAAGTCAGGTGTCTACTCGGTCAAAACAAGTCACATCTAATCAAAAGTAACTGGTAATGAAGCACCAAATCAAGTAAATAATACAGAAATGAACTGTGGTGTATAAATGATCCTTGTGATGATAAGCAGATTTAATAATGGCTATACTAGACATTAAGATGAAGGGTTAAGGATGAAGTATGTTTACTCCACACCTGCTGATTTAAAGTACACTAACTGATTGAGTTTGCTGCATTTTAACTCACAGATGTGAAATGTAAACAAAAGAAATGTGTGTGAAACATATAACCAAATCTACATCATTTTATATTATTCTTTAAAAAATTGCAGTAAGAGAAAAAGCAAAACATAATGGTATATTTTGAACTGAGTCAGTGTTGTGGGCAGAGAGTGTGTGTGAGGAGGGGGCTAGGTGCAGGTGTCGCTGGGAGGATCTGGCTGAATGCTAGAACTTTTTAAGTTTCAAGGCCAGTGGCCAAGGTGCAAGAGCTTGTATGGAAAAAAATACTAACCTAGGATGACCATATTTGGGCACATGACCCGTATATGAACCAAGTCAAATGTGTTGGAGGGGTTTGGGTACATTTCCACAAAAGAACCACAGACCTCAGCAGTGTTTAGGGTATAAAAAGGGGACACTGACATTGTATATTAGATCATTTCATCATAGACTTTGTCTGTGTATTTGGTCTCGGGTTTTGCTGCCGGCAATAAAACTCTACTGCGCTCAACTTTGAAGACTCCTGGTGATTTTTGAGACTCTGAAAAACTTTTTGAACAACTGCTAAAAGCCAGATTGACCAATTTGACCCCACAGAATCAACACTGAAAATAAGTTTAAGTCATCATTTTTCATCAAACACATGCCTGAATGCTTTCTTAACTACTGAGTATGTTAAATAAATGTTTTTCTGTTCATTATTCAGTAAAAAAGTGCTGAGCAGAGTTGCACTGTGTAATGCACAGATGGATTTAAAATCATTTCATTTATTTTTATCTAATTTCATCTGTAAAAGCCTGTAAATGTACTTATATGTAGTCTTAGGCCTAACAACACTATTGTATGATATAATGTGTGTGTATCACAATATGTGCTGTTGTACATTAATTAGACTTTTATTTCACTCCCTTTAAGCCAAGAAATGTACCACAAACACAATTCCAAGATCTTTGATAACATTAACATTATGTTAAGTATCATTCTGCTTGTTTCACTTTCAGAAAACTAAAGCTACAATCAAGTATGAAAATTAGGAATCATGCAATTGGTAAATGCAAAAAAACAAACAAAAAAAACTGCATTCCTGAGAGGACGCATCTATTCATGGACAGGAGGGGACTTACTCTGCCCCCCCCCCCCCCCCCCCCCCCCCCCCCCCTGAGACTCAACACTGGCTTCTTTCTGACATTTTGGTTGAAAGCGTCATGAGTTTAAAAAAAAAGTTGCTTCTGTGTGCTATGTTTCTGCCTCAGAAATCTATGTGTGTTTGATGTCTTTAATGTTTGACTATTGTATATTGATTGTATTTGTTCATTAAATGAACAAGTGGGGATGTGTAGTAGAGAAATAATATTCATTGTAGTTTCATATCTACTTTTAGTCTTTTGAAAGGAAACCTGTGCTCTTTGCATGGCTTGGTGTAAACAATGTATCTCTCTCATAGTGTGTGAAAGTGCTGCTGACCGGTTTCCCACTCATGCACTGATAAGACACCACCTGTGATGTCTTGTAATGTCTCAGTATAATGGGCTGATTTATCCTGAGTGCTTGGCCCAGGGTGAATTAAACCGTTACATTTGCTGTCATACCCTTTTGAGCTGCTGGTCCACACCGGGCGACAGCATGATGCAGGCAACGATGGTCCCCAGCAGCAGGATGAAGGCGTAGATGACTCTTGTCACTGTGGAGTTCCTGCTGGTTGGACAGCAGCTGCACGCCAGACATGTAGCACTGCTGCACAGGCATGGCACCTACACACACACACAAACACACACACATAAAGCCAGACATTCAGCATCTGAAAGGACAGGGGCAGAAAGAGGAATAGCATTGTATTCCTACTATGCTTTGAGATGTTTTGAGCCATAGAAATGTAAAGCTTGTTTTGGTGCTGTTCTTTTTTGGTAATATGAGGAATTCTACAATGAACCGATGTCATACTGTATTAAAGCTGTGAAGAACAGTGACAGATATATAATCAGAACATAAAAAACATGTATTTTTTGATAGAAGGATGTTGGCTTCTCATACATGTGATTAGACACAAGAGAAATGACATTGTCAAAGCATGATCTGAAAGTCATCTGACAATCACTAACCTGATCACTGGCCTTTGGCTGAACTAAAGGATTGAATTCATCTATTTGGCCCCTCTTAAACTCCTGAATTTATCTAGCAGCAGTCCATTGTTAGTTTGCAGACCTTGACTATGGAGTACAAATATAATTTCTTCGGGAGCTGTGAGATTCTCACAGAAAAAAGAATCTCTCAGTTAAGACTGACCTTGCATGTCAGCTGTAGGAGTGATGATTAGAGAATGAAGTGTTCAGAGGACTGTGTACTCAATGAGGACTGCATGTTCTGCCAGTTTTCTCTTTCACTTGCAATAAATCCTCAGCCAGACTTTACAGCAGTGTAAACAGACAGAAATACACTGTGAAAAGATGCAACTATTTTTTAGAATATTTATTTTTATTTTAATAGTACTCCACCTAATATAAAGAACTTATCTCCCATATTTCATTTCCATACATAGTCCAATCAGCATGTCTTGCAGTCAGCTGGGTTACAGCAAATAAATGATGGAAACACTTAAAAACAACAACAACGAAATAGAAACAGCATTTATATTCTGGCAATATAGACTAAATGTGAAAGCATACTGTATGTTTATATCATTTCATAAGCAAAAAATGCCAAAATTCACTGATTTCAGCTGCTCAAATGTGGAAAATCTGCTATTTTATAACAAAGAAAATAGCTGACTGATGAACAGATGAGGAAAAATAATAATCTGTCACAACCAAAGCAAAGATAAATAATTTGCTATAGTTCCCAACAGTAAAAATCCTCTGATTATGAAGCTATGGAGGAGACTGTGTTGAATAAATTAGAGACAGATATTGAGACCTTCTTAGTTTGTGTGTGTAAGTGGGTGTGAGTGTGAGTGTGTGTATTTAATCTGGGTTTTGGGTGTTGATATATGTGTGGTAATATGTTCATTATCTGTCGAAATAATAATAATAATAATTAAAAAAAAAAAAGTAAACCAACAGATATGGAGATACTGTTTAGAGTCATGGTAATTTGTAGTGTCAGTGTAACAACTGTATCATCTAATTCCACTGGCATGCATGTATGTGGAACATTTACATTCATTATGTATCATATATCATTTTCAAGCATTTTCTGCTGCTGAAATGAAACCGCCGTTTCAGTTGGCAACCAGTACAGACCTCCAGAGTTTACAGGAAGTAGGATGTCTAAAATCAGTCATATACTGAGGTGTCATAGCACTCCCTGCAAACGCATATGTACAACCAGCCACATGCATTTACAGTAAACTAGCGAAAGCCAGGAGGTTTGTGGTCTCAGCCACAGTAAACATGAAAAACAAGACTATAGCTCATAACCTATATGGCTGAATAACTGTGAAACACTACAGGGCTTTTAATTTGTACATCATTTGGTTACCATAGCAGCATTTTTAAGATGTGTGGCTTTATGTAAGTTTATTTAATTGTATAGTACTTGTATGTCATCAGTCAGTGAATGATTGACTCAGTGATGGACAGATATAGTCATTGAGACTGGGCCATTTCATTACGGCTATAAAACAAGATGTGTAATCATAGTGTAACATCATTCTTTAACTGTAAGCTTCACTTCTCAGCAGATTTATTCAGACAGTCATTTTGGAACATAAATATAAATCTTAAAAGTTTACAGCTTTTTAGATGTATGATTTTATATTTTTATAATTGTTAACAAACAATGTGTTAGTGTGTCACTCTGTGGTTTGTGATGCTGTATGTGGCTCTCACCCACAACATATAAACACTCTGGTCAACTCTGGTAGTGCATTGGTTAGTATTTCCAGCAGCAGGATGATGCGTGTTCAAGTGTGTGTGTGTGTGTGTGTGTGTGTGTGTGTCAAAATAAACTACAGTGTGTGTGTTCATGATAATAAAGGAACTTGTGTGCAACAGTGTTTTTAATATGTTTTGGCCAACAATGCAGATCTCAAAGGAATAAGATATATTAGACAGACAATACAAGACAATAGTGTTTTGGTCTTATAAAAGGGATTTGTGGATAATAAGAAAAATATTACATTACATGTCCTTTAAAGGCTGTCTGAGGCTTGTATATCCTTGCTTTCATTGGCTCCTGTTGTAAAGCTGCTTGCACTCGTTATTGGAATTGTGTAAAACTGACACAGGTGAAAAGAAATGTTATTTTTGTAACAACCACTGATTCAGATTTGAGAGGCAGGCATTTAAACTACAGAAAACATGAATTCAAAATAAAAGTGAAGGGTACATACATATGAGGGAGGCTATGAGTGGCTTACATTAAGTAACTTTCACTTCATTAAAAACAGGCAGAGCTCCTTGACCTACATACACTACCACTATTAGAGTGCTTTAAGTGCTCTAACCACTGAGAGGAGTCAAGAGATACGGAGACCCGGAAGATTGTCAACGTGTTAATACCCAGGCCAGACAAGGACAGCTTAGCAAAGCCACAGATAGGCCATGCTAATGTGTGTCAAATGACACACAACCAGCACATGACCAACCAACCAACCAATCCACCAACCAACCAACCGGGTCACTCTCTGTCCTGACCTGAACCAAAATACAGCCCGGAAATTTCTAAGCAACAAAATTGACAGAAGCACAGTCTTCATTTTGCTTGTGCCTCAGAGTCACTTTGAAAGTACGGCAGTATTTGTCAAGCTGTTGATCATTTTGATAATTTACTAATTATTTAATCTAATAATCAAATATACATCCCAAATATTTGCTGAGGAATGAAGGAATCTGATGTTTTTCTCTTTTTCAAAAATCACTGTAAATCACCACCTGAGTTATTTGATTATTGGACAACTTGTGATGAATATTTACTCATTTTCTGACATTTTATATTAGGGAAGGGCTAACATGAATAGATAAATAGCTCAAATAATAATTTAACAATTGCGTTACCTGGCATCTTTAGACTTTCATTCTTATTCTAGAGATCTTTTTTAGTAACTGTTGTTCTTCTCTCTCTCTCTCTCTCTCTCTCTCTCTCTTTTGTATAAATACATAGGCTACTATTGCCCTCCATCTATCTGTGTCCATTCTGTTGTTGTGTTTGTGAGTATTAAGCTTGTTGGTCTTACAACAAGGCAACAAAGCACAGTTAATCCAATTAATCACGTGTAAGCAGATGACCAACTGTGTTATGATTAACCTTTTACTTTACTGTGGGCTTCAACTTCTGCTTTCACTCCCTCATGTTAATGTTAATATTAACGACTATCAGCACGTTAACAAATTGTAACACATTATTGAGACTCTGTCCAGTGGTCAATACGAGTAAAAGTCTCATTCCTCTTTAATGAAATAAGCACATTTTAATTAGCCCATGTGTACAGTAGGCTACAGACAATATAGACTAGAGGAAGCTATGTGAAATGCCTTTAAAAAAATGTCAACACACATTTGGGAATATCTCCTGGGCATTTTATTCAACAATATTTCAACTAAGACAAAAGGTTAGGCTAATACGACTTTCTTCCACTAGCTATAGATTATGTTATTGTTATTCGACGTCTGAACGTTTCATTGACAAAGCTTGGTAAAAGAGTAAAGAGCACTTAAAGTGACACATATTTGAATTGACTTTGGTTGAAAAACACAAGCTGTCAGGCGGGTGAGAACAGAATGAAACGACTACACTGGGCAGAAAATGTACCAAAAATGAAAGCTGCTTTTACTAATAAAGCCACTAAGTTACTCTGTGTTCAATACTGGCTCAAAAGCGATGGGAGCAGTAGATATATGGATGGAGTTTGCTAACGTTACAGGAGAGCGGTATGCTGAGCTGTAGAAAGACTACCTGTTGCTTAGCTATTACTCGTCATGACGTCACCTTTACTTTAAATCAGTTTAAAACAAGGTAGATGACACAGTTCATATTCCCAAATATTACAACTTACGCAGCCGGCGAAGGAAAAGGCCCCCAAAACAGCTCCCATGACTGTCAACTTTCAGTCCAGGAGTGTCGGTGAATCCGTGTTGTTCCTCTCGCTCCTCTCCTCTGACCCTCCAGGCTGAATTTTAAATACTAAACTAGCAAACGGCCGTGTGTCAGGCAGGTTGTCAGCAGCGGTATGAATGTTAATAGGCTGCCACAAGTGCTCCGTGCTTGGCTTGCGCGCGACAGTTGTGTTTTTTCCGCTCAGTGCGACTGTGCGCGCGCCAGGATGGATTACGTCATTACGGCGTTGACAGTTGTGACCTGTGCATTGATCATTCTTTTGAATTTTTAAAAAACTTTTATTTAGATTGTTGATGAACAATATTGTATTAATGTTATAACACAGCATAACAACACAATATAAAAAAGAATAATAAACAAACAAAAACAACAATAACAAAATAAAGCAAATGAAAGTCATTTTTGTGTGAACACTGAATAACATGACACAATGACACAATTAAATACCGCAAATAAAGACACACAAGAGGTTCAATTTTTCATATAAAAAGTTGAAATGTTTGCATGAATGAAGTTTGGTTCATTTTTTATTACAGGTTGTTAGATTTAGTAGGGTTTGAAAATAAATGTTTAGGTCAGTTTGAATGAAGAATTTGGCTAAAATAATGAGCAAATTAATGACAAATTGTTCGTTGCTGGAAAAATGAGGATTGTTGAATATGAGTAAGAAATCATGTTCTTTAAGAGTGATGTCCTTCTTGAGATATGTTTTAAGATCCACTTGAAAGTCAGTCCAAAACATAGTCGCATATAGGCTATACATTGAACAAAAACATTTTCTAAGGATTCTACATTATTATTACAACTAGAGCATTTCTCATCTACATTGGGAATAAATGAGGAAATAATAGAATTTACAGTAATATCGATGTATGACTTAGAATAAGTCATTAGAGGATGGATTTACAGAAGCAAGTCAGTTTCAATATCACGGTATAACGTTATAACGTGATACTTAACACGTTCAGGACCACACAGGTTGTGACCTTGTGACTCCTTATTGGGACAAAGACAGATCTCTCTCTCTCTCTCTGAAGTCTAACGTGATAAGTTTCATGCTGTGTTTATTTTCCAAACAGGCAGTGGAAGTAGAAATACAAAGCAAAACTCTTATCTAAGTCTGGAACAAGCTGCACCCGATGCTGCTGTCTGCTAACTGAAGGGCAACCTAAGGGATTAAAATGGCTCACTGTGTATTTCTCTCCATCAAACCCTGAACCTCTGTGTTAGGAGCATTCACGTGTCTTTGAAGATATTCTGACCGATACTTCGATTCTTTACCAATAAATAATGCAAAGGCAAATTTTCGTATTAACAACATTTATTTCTTTGCTTCTCATTGGAACTTCCTCAACATACAACTACCTCAAAACTCTACTTAAGTAGGGGAGACCGGGGCTTGTTGTCACACTTTTTACTCTCTTATATATTTCTTGGAATCAATACATCATATATAAAACAAATGTGTACCAGATGAAAGACAAAAGTCTCAGGTATATATTTTGTATTCATATCATGTTCATATCTTGTGTCAGTGCAGAGTTATAAGCAATCAAATACAGGTTGTGAACATGTGACAAGTTGCCCCGCCAATGGGTGAGTTGTCACACTATATGGGGTAAGATGTCACACTGGATTTTGCAATTAATAAAACAAGGACAAAATTATTCTTGTTATTTTTTTACTTGAATGTGAATAAACCTTGACATAAAACATTATGCAACATTAAACTAGTCCCAAACTAATCATGGAAGATCTATTAAAACATTTCAAACAATACCTTACCTCACTAGTCAGTCCTGGAACATCCAGTCATAAAATCTCAAACAAAACCTGACCTAACTAGTCAGACTCCTCATCTGGGTCGCAGTTCTGACATACGTACACTGATTTGCCAGGGGTGCATCCTTCGTGGGCCCATCCTTTGCATATTATGCACTGCACCCAGGTTTCTCCTGGGCGGCTGTTTCCAAATGGCTCTACACAGACCAGACACAGGTTCTCATCTTCTTCCGATGAGGAGTCATCTGGAGTTTTTCTTTTTTTACCTGCCCTCTGCTTCTTCCCTGTGCTTTGCTTCTTTGGTATTTTGGATTTGGTTGCCTTGCCTTTATTTTTGAATAGTCTTTTTTCCCCTTGTAGCTGCCTTTCAGCTTCAAGTGCCTCCTTCATGGGTGTGTCAGTGAGAATAGCAGTTTTTCTCTTTTTTCTCTGCTGGTTAACTTGTTTTCTTGGACCAGCTTTTGGGTAAGGCCTAATATCCTCTGGAGTTAATGTGTTGGTGGAGGTGGCTGGCTTGCTTGGGCCTGGAGCAGCTGGGTCAGTGCTGGGTCCTGAAATGGTTGGGTTGGTGCTGGATGGGTTAGTGCTGGGGCCTGGAAAAGATGGCTCAGTTTCGGAGCCTGGAATGGCTGGGTTAGTGCTTGGGCTTGGTAGAGGGCGATCTGAGACATAGGAAGCAGCAAATTCTGTCTCCAAGAACACATCTCTGTTGTAAGGCTGAATCCCTGTCGCCCGAAAGCCAGCCTGGATATTAAGAGGGGTTGCAGCCAGAGGATAAGCAGTGGCTATAATCCCAGGGATGTTATAGATGCTGAGTGTTTTACCTGGGTTGTTCCTCATCCAGGAATCTGAAACAGAGTTCACATGCTTTTTAAGCGGCCCATAAACACTTCTGTCCAAAGGCTGCAGCCTGTGCGAACAGTGGGGTGGGAAGGACAACATGATTATGCCATTTTCTTTGGCAAAATTCAGCCCCTCAATGGAGAGGTGTGAGCAGTGGTTGTCGAGGAGGAGTAAGCAGGGCTTCTCCTTTGAACACTTGACATGCTCCACAAAATGATGGAGGAAATCGACAAAGTGTTGCTCTTTCATCCACCCTGTCGGATTTGCTCCACCTTTGCTGCCAGGTGGCCCATTGTTGATGAAGTGATCACGAAAGTGCACCCGAGGAAATATAAAGTAGGGGGGGATACTGTTCCCTGTGGCTGAGACTGCGCAGGCAAGGGTCACCAGGGTACCCCTTTCCCCAGATGTCAGTGACCCCACCTGCTTGAACCCACGTCTGGCTACCAACCGGTCTGGTTTCTGTACCGTTGTCACGCCAGTTTCATCCATGTTCCAGATATCTCCTGGTCCCAGGGAATCTCTGGTTAACACTTTCCCCAGATTGTCAAAAAAAGACTTAACATTCTCCTTGTTAAAGGCACTTGCTCTGGCAAGGCTAGTTGCTTCTGGTTTTCTGAGTGAGAGTGAAGGGTGCCGCTTTAGGAAGCCTGTAAACCATTCAGCGCTGGCTTTTTCTTTGTCAGACCAAGCTTGAGGAAATTTCAGGCCCTGTGCCACTGCAAATTCATATGCCAGCTTTCTCACCTCAGATGGGGACAAACCAAAATAGATGTCAGATGATCTCTTAATATATTTCTCAAGCTGTAGTTCCATCTCTGTACTAAAAACCTGCCGTGGTGATTTGTACCCAACCACTGTAGTTGGGACAGCTGCCTGACTCTGTATTTCAGCTGGGGTGAACGTCTTGCAGTACCGAGCCAAGGTACGGTAGTTGACATTAAAATCCTTTGCTGTACTCCTGATTGACTTTTTAGCTAGGGTCACCTGTCTGACTGCCCTCAGCATCACGTCAGGCGCTGCACTGCCATGTTCTGTTTTTCTTTTGTAATTCCTGACCATGTCTTCTCACTTTCTCCTCACCTTCAAATCACTCTTTTTTTCTGTAAAAATAAAGTAAAAATTTCATTATGACAACTGCTAATAAGCAGACTGTCTTTGTTTATTCAAATCATTTTCGAAAGTTGTTAGTCTGGGGTAACTTGTCACATGTGACAACTAACCTCCAGATGACTGAGACAAGTTGCCCCAAACTACCATGTTTGCTGATGCTAACTCTAGCTCAAAGTTAGCTTAACACAGAGCAATGACTGAGGTATGACAGGATACCTTAATCTCTTCTCTAACAAGTCCACATGTATCACTACTAGGATTTTTATCTGAAAGAAGCTTAATTTTAAATATATAAAGTTAATATTTTTTACTTCGGGTTGTGGAAAATGGTTAATTGGTGCTCATCTCAACTTACAATGTGTTGATGTCTTCTCACACAGGACATGAGACCTGACCATGTAGAGGAAGAAAACTAGTATTCCACTTTTTAGCTCCACCTTTGGTGAAGAAGATAATTGCAGTGTGACAACTTACCCGTGTGACAACAAGCCCCGGTCTCCCTACATTATTTGAGTAAATGTACTTTTCACCACTGCATGTAGACTAGATTAGCTAAATTGATTAGGCCAGCATTATCGATTTTTGCCAATTATTTTTTTTTCTTTTAATTGTTTTAGTTTTAAAAATGTCAGTAGAAATCTCATTTTGAAAATTCACATAGCTTAACTCTTTATAGGACACTCACTGAAAGGAAGGGAGGAAGGAAGGAAGGAAGGAAGGGAAGGAAGGAGGGAGAAAGGAATGGAAGGAAGGACGGAGGAAAGAAGGAAGGAAGGAAGGTAGGGGGGAGGAAAGAAAGAGAGAAGGAGGGAGGGAGGAAGGGAAGGAAGAAGGAAGGAAGGAAGAAGAAAGGGGGATGGAGGAAGGAAAGAAGGAAGGGAGGAGAGAAGGAGGGAGGGAGGAAGAACAGATGGAAGGAAGGAAGGAAGGAAGGAAGGACGGAGGAAGGGGGATGGAGGAAGGAAAGAAGGAAGGGAGGAGAGAAGGGGGGATGGAGGAAGGAAAGAAGGAAGGGAGGAGAGAAGGAGGGAGGGAGGAAGAACAGATTGAAGGAAGGAAGGACGGACGGAGGAAGGAAAGAAGGAAGGGAGGAGAGAAGGAGGGAGGGAGGAAGGACAGATGGAAGGAAGGAAGGAAGGACGGGGGAAGGGGGATGGAGGAAGGAAAGAAGGAAGGGAGGAGAGAAGGAGGGAGGGAGGAAGAACAGATGGAAGGAAGGAAGGAAGGAAGGACGGAGGAAGGAAAGAAGGAAGGGAGGAGAGAAGGAGGGAGGGAGGAAGGACAGATGGAAGGAAGGAAAGGAAGGAAGGACGGAGGAAATAAGGAACAAGGGAGGGAGAAAGGAAAAGAGGAACGGAAGAAAGAAGGCAGGGAGGAAGGAAAGGAAGGAAGGAAGGAAGGGAGGAAAGAAGGATATTTTGGGATATTTACAGAAGTTACCAAATATAATTATTTGCCCAATAAAGGGTTAACGTAGCTTCACATTGCTTGTTTTGACCAACCAGCAGTCTAAAATCTAAATATATGTTATTCACAATTGTATAAAACAGAGAAAGACTGTTTGTGGTTTGTATATCATAACTGATTTTTTATGTTCATGCTTTTATTTTATTTTTTTACTCAACTCAACTCAACTCAACTTTATTTATAAAGCACTTTAAAACAACCACAGCTGAAACAAAGTGCTGTACATAAATACATAAAAACAACACAGGAAACGTAAAACAATTAACAGGAAATAAATACTAAGATAATTGTTTATTGTTTTTAAAACAAATTAAAAACAATAAAACTAATTAAAATAAACAAACCATAAAACACTAAAACAAGAGCAGAGTCTCATGCACGGTTGAAAGCTAAGGAATAAAAATGGGTTTTAAGACGAGTTTTAAAAACAGACAGTGAGGAGGCTTGTCGAATATTTAAAGGAAGCTCATTCCATAATTTAGGAGCAGCTACAGAAAATGCTCTATCCCCTCTGAGTTTCCGCTTTGACCTCGGTACCTCCAGGAGCAGCAGATCAGCTGACCTGAGGCACCGAGCAGGAGCGTGGGGGTGAAGGAGCTCAGAGAGGTAGAGCGGGGCCAGTCCATTTAAAGATTTAAAAACAAATAAAAGAATCTTAAAATGAACTCTAAAGTGCACAGGTAGCCAGTGGAGGGATGCCAGGATGGGCGTTATGTGCTCCCTCTTACGTACTCCAGTTAAGAGGCGAGCGGCTGCATTTTGCACCAACTGGAGACGTGCGAGGGAGGACTGACTGACTCCAAAATAAAGTGCATTACAGTAATCCAGCCGAGATGTGATGAAGGCATGGATCACTGTTTCAAAGTGCTGTAGTGTGAGGAAGGGTTTTACTTTTGCCAGCTGTCTAATATGAAAAAAGCTGGACTTCACCACAGCACTAATTTGCCGATCCAATTTAAAATCACTGTCCATCTTAAAACCCAAGCTTGAGACTGTTGGCTTAAAATAATCTGCCAAAGGACCCAAGTCAAATGGAGGGGGTTCACAAAGGCCACTGGGACCAAACACCATCACTTCTGTTTTTTTCTCGTTAAAGTTAAGGAAGTTCAAAGCCATCCAGGCTTTGATGTCTTCAAGACATGCCAGAAGTGGTGTTAGGGAGAAAGCGTTTTTCTTTTTCAGCGGCACATATATCTGACTGTCGTCAGCATAAAAGTGGAAAGAGATGCCATGCTTTCTCAGGATGGAGCCCAGTGGCAGTAAATACAACGAGAAGAGCAGGGGCCCTAAGACCGACCCCTGTGGAACCCCATACGGCAGTGGAGCAGAGCAGATAGGATCTGATCCAGTCCAGCGCAGTACCACAGATACCCACTAGGTGGCTTAGCCGAGCCACTAGGGTGTTGTGGTCCACTGTATCAAAGGCCGCTGTTAGGTCCAACAGGACAAGAATGACATGATCACCAGAGTCATTTGTTAATAGAATATCATTAAAAACCCGTAGTAAGGCTGACTCGGTGCTGTGCAGGGTTTTGAAGCCTGACTGAAAAACCTCCAGGACATTGTGTTCATCCAGAAATGACTGTAGCTGGGCATGAACAACTTTCTCCAATAATTTTGAGATAAAAGGCAGCTTGGAGATGGGCCTAAAATTGGCCAGCACGCTGCAGTCAAGGCCAGGTTTTTTCAGTAGCGGCTGCACCACTGCATATTTAAAACTTAGGGGAACGACACCAGAAGACAGGCTGCTGTTTATGATAGCCAGCACTGACTGCCCTATACTAGGGAAAACCTCTTTAAAGAAGCTAGGAGAGACAGCATCACAGGGAGAGCCTGATGGCTTAATATGGCCAACCAGATCTTCTAAAAACGACATAGACACAGGCTCAAACTTATCAAGAGCTGCAGAACAAGGAACAGGGACAGAGGGGTCAGGTGCAGTAGCTAAGATGAGAGTCCTAGCAGTAGCAACCTTATCAATAAAAAAGTGCAGGAAGGTATTGCACATTTCAGGAGATGCCTCCAAGCTGACAGGCTGTGGGGCATTGAGAACAGTGTCAATGGTTTTAAATAACACCCGCGGGTTATGACGATTGGCTTCAATGATGTTTGACAGGTATTCTCTTCTGGTCTCTTTAACAGTATTCTGGTAGCAGCGCCAACAGTCCTTAAGGATTTGGAGAGAAACCTGCAGCTTGTCCTTCTTCCACTTTCGCTCAGCTTTGCGACACTCCCGTCTAGCTGCGCGAGTTGCGTCATTAAACCAGGGCTCTGATTTTGCTTTAGGCTGCACAGTTTTCTTTGGCGCCACCGAGTCCAGTATGGTTAGGCAGGAGGTGTGAAACCAAGAGCTGAGCTCCTCCGTGTTAACAGAGGCAGGGCAGACACAGAGCTGATCAAAAGCCACAGAGAACTGGCCAGCAGTAAAAGAGTTAAAAATCCGACGGCTCTGAACAGGAGCGCCAGATTTAACATCAGCACAGGAGAAAGCAACTTCAAACAATACTGGCATATGATCAGAAATTAAATCGTCACAGATCTCCAAGTTAGACACAGATAAACCATGAGAGAGGACGAGGTCTAAAGTGTGTCCATGTTCATGTGTGGGACCAGACACACACTGAACTAAATTAAAAGAGTCAATAAGGCTTAAAAAGTCCTTCACCAACGGCTTATCAGGACAACACACGTGAATGTTAAAATCCCCGAGAAAGAGGGCACGGTCATATTTAGGCATGATTTCAGCCAGAAAACCAGAAAAGTCATTCACAAAGTCCTTGTTGTATTTGGGAGGTCGGTAAATGACAGCGCACAGCACCGGGTCTGAGCGACCCACCTCAAATAAAGCCACTTCAAAGCTGGAAATTGAGGACGAGACGGTGCGCTGCTTACATTTAAAAATGTTTTTATAAACTGTCGCCGTTCCTCCTCCACGACCCGACGTCCGAGGGGAGTTAAAGTAAGAGCAGTCAGCAGGTAAAAGTTCGACCAGAGGGCTGCACTCACCGGCACCGATCCAAGTCTCTGTCATACAGAGGAAGTCCAGGCCACGGGAGCTGAAGAAATCCCTCAGGATGAAAGTCTTGTTCGCCAGGGATCTAGCGTTCACCAAGCCAATCCTGGTGGGAGCTGGGGCCTGTGATCCGGTGGAACGGTGAGCCCGGGGTAGCGTCCTCAGAAGCCCGTGGTTTACCCCGCGCTGAGAGAGCCGAGGAGGGCAGAGACGGCGGGGCTGGAGTCCCTCAAAAGAGCCGAAGACAGGCACCAGGCAGGTGTCGATGGGGTCGAGGAAGCGCCGGGGCACAACGAGAGGAGGGAGCAATCCGTGTCCTGTCCGAGAAATGGACGTAGATCGTGTCAGGCAGAGCTTCAGCTTCACCAGCCGACCTCCGCGTCTACCGCGGCGACGGGAACGCTTGCGCCGGGAAGGTAGGGTCGGGGCCCGGTACAGGTGAGGTGGGATTCCCGCCAAAAACGGGGGTGAGGTATACTGTCCGCCGTGATCAAAAGTACTTAAATCACTGATATTCCGCCGGATGAACAAAAGAGACTGGCGATCATACACCAGCAGAGACTCAATTTGTTTAGTGCCAATGATTGAAAACAATAACACTAAGACTTGCAGGAGCACCAGACGGTCAGCCACACACACTGGCGCCATCTTGGATACGTCACATAGCTTCACATAACAAACTATTTTAAATTGGCTTTATCAGACAGGAAATAGCTCACTTCCCAGGCTACATCAGTCACGCAAGAAAGAGAAGATTGCGAAAATCAAAAGAAATAGTTCAGTGCAATCAAAGATAGAAGAATGCTCCTGAAACTGCTGGACAGATTGGAGCATGATCATCACGTTACATGGAGAACAGCGCCATCATGTGGACTCTTAGTGTTAGTGAACACAAGCTAGTGTTCAACTGTAGTAAAATCCAGTTTTCCAAAGCTATACACACACACACACACACACACACACACACACACACACACTACACACACATACATACATATACATCTCTAAAAGTAGAACAGGAGGCAGAGCCTTCAGCTATCAGGCTCCTCTCCTGTGGAACCATCTTCCATATTTGGTCCGGGGGGCAGACACCCTCCCTACATTTAAGAGTAGGCTTAAAACTTTCCTTTTTGATAAAACTTATAGTTAGGGCTCTTTGAGCTCTTTACTTATGCTGCCATAGGCTTAGATTGCTGGGGGACCCCCATGATGCACTGAGCTCCTCTCTCCTCCTCCCTCTCTCTCTCTATCCATCCATCTATTTCCATTTCCTAGTAATGCATTCAATAACCTAAACTTCTTCCCCGTAGTTGTCTGTGCCTTCTGGTCTCACAGGTAATCTGGGCCTGGAGACGTCCGGATGACAGATTCCAGTCCCGGACCTTCTAGCTTCATTGTTGATTTTCATTGTCGAGGCAGATGTTCTCCCACTCTGAGTCTCGTCTGAGGGTTCTTCCTGTTAAAAGGGAGTTTTTTCTCGCCACTGTTGCTCATGTGGGAATGTTGGGTCTCTTTAAAGTTAAAACCTGAAGAGTTCGGTTTAGAACCTGCTCTATGTGTAAAGTGCCTTGAGATAACTTTGTTGTGATTTGGCGCTATACAAATAAAGATTGATTGATTGATTGATTGATTGATTGACACACACACACACACACACACACACACACACACAAGATGCCCCCTCCCAACTCATGTTTATAGGTTTCAGAGAGTCTTTCCACTTTCTGCAGATGAATGTGAAAACAAATTTTGCACATACAAAGAGAACAACATCCAACTAAAGGACCAAGAAGAAAAATAAAACCTCCACACAGTAGATAATGTATAGAACTATTAATGAATGGTACAATGTGTAATGAATTTGGAGGAACTCTTTTGTTTTGTGCAGTACTGCTATGGTCTTTGACATGTTTGCTTTTATATAATGTATAATTATACATTATATAAAATTATATTTATAATTTCATCTTTGTAAATAAATACAAAAGCGTAAATTTGTACGTTTGTATAATATAATTGATCCAGTATTTTGATTTTGTTATTATGTTGTTTTAAGTAGTGATATAACCAGTGTAAATAAGAATGTGTATATTTGTGTAAACTGCATAATGTCATGTTGGTGGTAGTTAAAAGTAAAATAAAAAAGCAAACACTATTTATTAGTTTAATTTAAATCATGGGATCAGTCAAATTGCATCTTATTTATCATGTTAGAGGTAAACCGCACTGGCTGGACCATGTCACTGTATTACTGAAGGACAAAGCCACCCACCGACCCACCCCAAAACCAAAAAAATCTCATAGTTTCTCTGCAGTCATTCCTGATTTCTGCCAGCAGATGGAGGAGTTTCATAAGGAATGAGCCACAGAGAATCAACTCACTGAGATTTGAAGCAGCTCTCCACTCTGCCTGATGGCAAAGTCTTCAGATTTGTTGACTGAAAACAAAAGATGGAAGCCTAATAAGGAAATAGAATTGTATACAGGCAATATTATCAGTCAAATCAGACCTTTCTTAACTTAACACAGCATATAACAGAAATTGCAGATTTGCTCTTTGTATATATAATGTATAATACACGACAATGGTCATCACTAACGGCAAGAAGACATACTGACTGGCTTCAATTTATATTCAAATGCATCTACTTCAACAATATCATGTACCATTCACTTCATACCAACAGGTTAGCTTTACTTCTCAGTCAATCAATCAAAAAAGAGCATTCGAGTTCAAAGCACCATCAGATTGGAATGATTTACCTCTTTATATCAGATCCACATCATCATTTTGTACATTTAAGCAGACACTGATATCTTATGAATTATACATGTAAGCAGTAGATCTGAACAATGCCAGCCAGTAGTTGGTGAAACAATCCAAATCCAAATTGTTGTTATGTACTGTTATATGTTGGGACCTCCTTGAAAACGAGATGGTGCATCTCAAGGGGTTTATCCAAATAAAATACATTTGAACATTAATTTTTAATATACATATTTTCAACTAAAGTAATACTTTGAAATCGAGTTTTAACTCCAAAGAAACACATCTTTATCGTAATAAATGTGAAGTTGTGTATTTTTTGTGAGAAGGAGCCTGAAATTCCAAATATGGGTCACTTCTAAAGGCAGATAGTGGTTACAGTACCTCACCCCATGTCCTTTCCCATGACATTTTAAATTGTCATTGCTTGATCCATAAATTATATCAACATGTTGTGGAAAGCTAAGAGCAAGATTCCAAATGAAAATATAGACCTACATAAACATTCATGCAGGTTTCACAGGTTTGGTCCAGCATGAGAGATATCTCATCTGAAGTGACCTGTGGTGAGAAAGAGGGAGCTCATGGTTACCGTCTCGCCCAGTGAGCGGTTGTTATTGTATCAGCAGATGTTTGAGTGTATTTTAGTTTACACACCTCTTGCTAAATCACTGCAGCAGCTATTTTCAGAACCCAATGAAAACACTGGTGGTCTGTCTTTGGTGGACAGATGTGTTGAGGTCGACTATGAGGGGAAATGGAAATTTACTTGTGATGTTAGACTGAAAAATGACAGAATGATTTATCTGGTTGTCAATGTATGAACACAGGACCTGAGGTACAATTTGATCTAACTTAAAGTAAAATGCAATTCACTAGATGTTATTATGATGTCATCTTTGCAGATTTTCTACACTTGGCAGATTTGAGTGTATTCCAGCTGTTAAGCTGCCACCTGAAAAGACACCAAAAACGGTACCAATCATAATCAAATTTAACAGATTTCTGTCATTAAAAGAACAATCTTGTTATAATTAGAAGCTATTTTCATTGAGAGAATGCAGCATGGATGTTGTAATGACCAGAACTTCAATAATGTTATTTGCATTGATAGTGAGTTCTTGTGGAAGATTTTCCTTTACAGTGTTATACTTAGCTGAGATCAGAGCCTGGTCTCATTAATTAACAATAATTACATTTATAATGCTTAATGAATCGTGCTGAAAGAGAAGAATAAGACACATTTATCAAGTGACTTACATACACTAAAATGTTATTGGAAAGTTATTGATCACATAATGAAGTAAAATGAAGAATTGAAAACATATGTGATTAATTTAAAAAGAAATCTGTATCTATAATATCAATTACCCCTTAAACTGACAACAACCTAATATATTTATCATACATAAATAAGGATCAATAGGCAGACATGAAGTATAAAATGGACTGAACTAGAAACAAGCAGGGATGTTATGTTACTGCTAGTGTAAAGAAAATAGAATGAAAGAAAAAATGTGTGCTCAGCTCTGCTTCTGTACTGCCATCATGAAGGATGATTATTATTAACTGATTTAAAGGTATGTTGTGATGTTTTTGACCACGAGTAGCAATGTAGCAACGTTTTTATGTTTGGGTCTATGTTTTGTTTGTTATCATGTGTGCCAAGAAGTACATACCACTTTTTTGGTTATCAAGTTATTCAGTTAAAGCCATGATTCAAGTCCCACATCTCAGTGCTGTTTGTTATTGACTGGATTAGTTCTATTTGAATCAATTGTGAAAGCACTTGTGTAATCTTAGTACTGTAAAACAAGTGAAAGTGGAGCAGTAAATCACTTGACTGGCTAGTAAATCTGATTGAACCTCTAGGTGGAGACAAACCACCATCAAAGTTATTTCCCAATCTTTTACAGTTGTTGAATGTTGTCAATGAACATTTTACAATAACACATGTTATGACTCTGGATTTAATTGTTGTCTAGTGTTAGTCTGTGCTTACTTCAAACCATGCAATGTGATGCATATGGAATAAATCAAGGTAGTTGTGTCATGGCTGGTATTCACATAAGTTGAGCCATCAATAATAGGCTCAGTTCAGAATGTGTCTGAATGATGCTATCATCCACAGGGGTACCCACCAAACATAAGGTACACTGACAGCACCATCAAACACAACAACATCACAACAACAAAAATAGATCAAATACAATAACATAATGATGAATCACAAATACACAGAAGGACACAGGTGGATGGTTAAAGGACGGCAAGGTTAGTACGTGCATATTATCCTTTAATGACGTCATTTATTATTTTATGATCCGTTACAACTGCTATAGAGCAGCTGTGACCAAGATTGTAAACTTTGTTCTACACCAGGTGCACCAGGTACTTTTATTATTATATATCATAATAAAAACTCCCACCAGTCATGTACAGTTTCTAGCAACAGGAAATCTAAAAAAAAACACCCAATGCAGCTTTTGAAAAGCCAAGAATAACATAGAGCTGCAATTACAGTGATGGGTAGTCAACTTCATCACAGTACTCCTCTGTTATTAGACAATAACAAAAGCTCCATAGATACTGTGTTGCCAAGGTGAATAGGCAAAGAAAGTGTATAGTTTGATACACAATATTCTCCAGCACTTCTAAATAAAAGACATTTCCTCATCTCACTAGTCTGTACCTGCAGGAAGTCAACCCACACACACACACACACACACACACACACACACACACACACACACACACACACACACACACACACACACACACACTCACACACAAACAGAGCAATATTATGCAGAACTAAACGGATGCTGGCTGATTGGCCTGTCATTTCCGCCATGAGATGCATCTGGTCTAAATGTTAGTCATGGATTCGGGTGCCTTCTGCACAGAGATCATATCAATCCTGTGCAGGCTGATGTTATGTGACTGTTATTTTGTCCCTGTGTGATTTCCTGCCCTGGTTTCTAGGAAAAGGGTTAGCAGGCGCAGATGTATACATGCAGTATCTCTCTCCTAGCCCTAACCCTATCTCTGAGACGGAGAGAGCACATCTTTTTACCTTTCTTGAAATATGATCGCATTGTTATCAGATGAATGGACTGTCTGGACTGTGATGAAGACATTTAGTTGCTTATCTTAAGGAGACCGCCACAGAGCTCCAGAACAGTTGGAGCATTGCTTAGACATTCTCACTGTCATCACTGTCATTCTGTAACCATGGAAGTTAAACTGTAACCATACAGATGAACACATTGAACTATAAACAAGAGTCAACATAAAACTACACAACTGGAAGAACTAGTAACAAAGGAAAATAGGTAGGTTTGTGTCTAAGTTCAATGCTGAGTATTCTGCTTGTTCCTGCTATGATTTCTGATTTGTGTTTATTTAATAGGAGTTTTACGGCTAACATCCAGTGCTAGCTCTCTAACATTAGCTATAACAAACCTACCCTTTGGTCTTCACTTCAGGAATTCAGGTAATAAATAACCTTTGGCTCATAACATACAGAACAATGTATGTTAGGTCAATTAAGTATTTTATTAGTCATAATACTATTACTTCCATGTACTATGCCCTCATTGAAGGCCCATTTAAATGTTAGCGAGTGAACTAGCTTGCAAAGTTAAAAGCTAATATTATTTTAGTAGACCTTTTTTATGATTGATTTTTATGTGCTAACCATGACCAACCAAGTTTCAAATATACCATTAAGTCACACCGAAACAACTGAAATAGTAATAAATTATATAGAATCTAACAACTGGTCAAATCATTTCCTCCCTCTCTTCAAACATGTAAATATAAGGGAACAGTGCAAGTTAAGTCTGTTTACATGAAATTAAATTAATGAAATGGTCTGAAAAAACCAAAGCAGGATTTGAATATTACTGTCAGTAACCTACAATTGCAGACAGTTCAGTCAGGTTGAGCTTGTAACCCTAACCCTAACACTATTTCCTGTTCAGAGCTGTTCAGAGCTGGAGAGATTATACTGTAATTCAAAGATGAGGGAAGGCGTGGTAAAAGATGACTAGGTCCAGGAATGAGTTTGGACTTTCGAGTGGTTATGGTCAGGTTAGCCGCTGGACTTTAGACACACAATGAAGGTTTTATTGGTTGGAATTTTTATTTCTCACTGCTGGTCAACATTCATCATATACCATTCAAGGAATGAATGGGGAAGAAACAAGGTTTTATATCTATTGTGCAATTCAAGAAAATCAATCATACATTGTCTTCTTGGTTCATTTATTTGTGTAATGTGAAATACAATTATAACATTTCTAATACTACGTTTTATTGTGACAATAGTGCAATATTTCAAGTTTATTTTATTTATACAGCACTTTAATAAGGAAGCAGATTTTGCACCTCAGTGCTTCACAAAGGCAAACACATATGTATTCACATATAAGCATAAAAGCATAAAAAGTGCCGAATTAGTGTGCCAGTTTTCCTTGGTTTCAGTTTCACTTCATAAAGCACAGGGGCATGTGGGGCCTGCAGACACTTCTGAAATATGTTAGATAGTTGGAATTTGAAAGCCAGTGAAACATGTTGGTTGCTTTCACATACTTGGTAACACTAACTCTTTTCAGACAAAAGCACCTGCAGAATTGTGAATTTGTGTTTTTCCTGACTTGTAAAGAGACCAAAATATGAGTTAATGTTATGTTTCTGTTAGCAAACCTTGGTTCTGTACCAATATTACAAAAGCTATTTATGCTCATTATAGCATTGGTATAGAGGCCTTATTACATTATCATACTGTCATTCACAGTTTGCTTCAAAAATATCCACAGACTACATTTGTAGATGAAATACAAAGTCAAAAGAGTAAAAACATAGTCTGTATGTGGCTTGTAAAACACATACTGTACATGTCCATGCTTACAGCTGTAAATGTATGTTACAGTTACCATGGATGATGTCAATCTGACCTGTGTGAGCTCACATGAGTGTGGTACCCAGGAGGCCAGCAGCCAACATGATGCCCTGCTGGACCTCCGCAACCAGATTACACATCTGTTCTGCACCAGACTTAATGCAAACTCCATCACGGTCAGTATACCATAATGAAGAGCTTTGTAATGCTATGTGCTACTGCAATACAATTTATACGTTATCATATGTCATTAGGCCAGTTTAACATTATAATTACATTTGAGTGAGCAAAGAGGAATGAACAGGGGCATGGAAGCTACTTTTTGAAAAACTATGAAGCAGTCTGTCATTAGCTACAGTGCTGTTTATGCTCAATTGTCCATGTGATTAGAATACAGAATGTGCACATTCAAGGCCACAACTAAAATGTTGGCAAGCCTTCAATATCTTCAAATTGCTTATTTTGTCCAATCAACAGCCTAAAATCCTGTTATATAATTTTACTATTACATAAGATGAAGAAAAGAAGCAAATTCCCACATTTAAGAAACTGGACCTAGCTAATATCTGGCATTTTTCCTCAAAACAATTAATTGATTATCAAAATAGTTGCTTAACTATTCAATGCAATGCAATTCAATTCAATTTAATTTGACTTATATAGCACCAAATCCCAACAAAAGTTATCTCAAGGCACTTTTAATATAGTCAATTAAACCACATACTCAATTGGTTAACTAGTAGATGATTGTTTACTGAAGTTATAACAGTAATATACAACTCAACAACTCATAGACATCTGAAATGTGACCCCGCCTACACGCTGCTTTTAGTAAGATGTCAAAAGGTACAAAAAGGTTGGAAACCACTGGTTTCGTCGTCAACAATGTGTTGTATTTTAAAAGCTTGTTATATTATTTATTTATTTATATTATTGTTTCAAATCTTCATCTGAAAAGTGACTAAAGCTGTCAAATAAATGTAGTGGAGTAGAAAGTACAATATTTCCTTCTGAAATGTGGTGAAATGGAAGTATAACGTAGCATAAAGTACAAGCACCTACTTGGTAAAGTGTAGAGTAAATGTAATTACTTTCTACCACTGCTTGCATGTGAAGCTTATTGGCCAATGCAGTGTGTTAGCAGAAGTTGAGTCAGGTTCTGCATTTCTGCTGGAGTCCTCTATCATCAATCCCACTGCCTCAGTGTCTCATGGCAATAGATAAGGGGTCTGCCTTTTTCATGCAGTGTTAATATCAGTCTGAAGGCACTGACATTAGTGTTGCTAAAAAAAGGAGAAAGGAAGAATTGAATTCACTAAAGTGTTATTAGCTATTTTACCTTAACCCTAAATCACTTGACTGTTGTAATACTTATGTGGAATAGAAAAGGAGAAGGAAAGGGTCAAGAGAAAAAAAAAGAAGAATATGGTTATGGCTGAACAATGTTTCACATAATGAGATTTGTTCTCTGAATTTAAGTTGTTGTTGTTTGTCATGTTAGTGTTTATCCGCAGGGAGGTGGATCAAACTTGACCTACTTTATAGCTATTTTAGTCCAGGGGTTCCTGACCTAGTGGTTGAACCCCTCTAAAGGGCCGTGAGATGATTTGGGTAGAAGAAGAAAAAAGCAACACTTTGATACACAAAATAGGATTTGTTTTTCTTCTTTTTAATGTTTTTCGTGAAATATCTGGGCCTTGAACAGTTATTTAAATGGAACCATTTTAGAAGTAACAACTCATAAACATCTGACACATGACAAGAAGACACAACCACACACTGCTTAATTGCAAGAGGGCGAAACACCAAGTAGGTCGGAAATTAAATTTTTACAACACAATGTTTTTTTAAACGCTGTTTTTATGTAAGATCCTAATCTGAAAAGGAACTAGTAACTAAACCTGTCAAATAAACGTGGTGCAGTAGGAAAATATTTCTTTCTGAGGTGTTGCCTGATATCAGACAGGTAATCTGAAATGTATGGGAGTGGAAGTATCATGTAGCATAAAATGAAAATACTCAATACAGTCATTGATTAAAAGGAATTAGTTACATTCTTCCACTGTGTTTTATGGATGTGTTATGAGGACAGGGCCTATAGATTCATAAGTTCATTTGCTGTCTTTCTAAGGTGTTGCAGGAAAAGCTGCAACTCATGCAAAGAAGCTCTTACTACTTGGAAGTCCAGCATGAATTGCCTCCAACTGAAGAACAGCAGCAGACTTTAAATTTGTCTGACAGCACAGTGTTGTCTCTCATTGACCATTGGAGGTTGGAGGGTGCCTTGACCCTAGCTAACACCCAGGTGAAGCTCATACTCTCTCTGCTGGGAATGCTCTACGACGAGATAATCAGCAGCTGTCGGGAGCTTGAAGTTTTCATCATTAAGTGCAACCAGGGTTTATTGGACAGGGACATGGCAATTTCCATGCAGGAGAAGCTCCGGCAAACCCACCAGTACCTGGATGACTTTGAGGACCGTATGACTCGGAATCTTGGTCCACTGGACCTGCCGAACCAGCTCATCCTGAACACAGGTCAATACCCGATGGCGAAGCTCAGTGTGTCTCTGGCCATCAAAATGCCAGTGGTATTTGACCGTCGTAAGTCACATGTGACTTCGTACACTGCACACTTATTTTGGGAAGTCGCCACTCAGCAGTCGGAGGAGCTCGGCCAAGAATTTGAGATCCTCATAAAGAGCCTTCATCCAACTGCTGACCAGGGCGAGTTTATTAAAACCACATGTCAGTCATACTGTATACAATTCAGCAACCTGACCCCTGACAGCTACTATCAGTTCTCTGTCAAGAGAGTTGATGTTTTAAACTTGGTCTATGAACTGTGGACTGACACTATCATCCTGAAGACCACCAATGTTCCTAAATGAGAGTGTTTTGAATATGACAAGAATGAAGAGAATTCCAAGCGTCCCATATTTACTAAGATAAATATATTTATTCTGCTTTATTGTTAATAAAGGAGCTTTTGGGAAAAAAGCATAGTGGACAATGAAGTTGAGAAATGAAGAATTGTTTGCACACTGCACAGTCACCTTTTTTTGAAACTTAAAGGCAGAACTCATCCACAAAAATGCACATGGGAACAGTGTTAAGGTCTAATATCTATTAGATACTCTGATTTCAATCTAAGCGGCAAACAGAAAAACTTTTTGGAATGAAATTTTGATTCTTCTGATGATTTTGTTCCTGATCATCACCGTGTGTCTCATTGTTTTGTTACTAGGGAGAAGTTAAAATTCCTTCTTCCAAATCATATCTTAAAAATACATTTCCATTACTACCAGCAATGCTAACGGACACAATGACTTGATCAGCTAACAATCTGAATTTAGCCAGCATGACTTGCTTGCAAAGAATGGGTCTTAGCTGGCAATGCTAGTGATCAGGAGTGACTTGTAGTTATTACACTAGGTAGTAACAGACATTGATGAATAGAAATCAACAATGATTGAAGCAAAGGAGCTTAGCAGTGACTGAGACTGCTAAAGAATGGTGAGACATAACATGAAACCACCGACCAACAGATATATGCAATTGCTTACCACATCTGAGACCTTGCATGGCTGTTGAGGTTACATCATGTATGTATTCTAAAAAATAACCTGAAAGCCTAAAAGAGCAGTCAGAAGATCAACATGCACTCTCCTCTTTATATCATCATTAGAACTTTTTATTAAATAATCTTCATAAAAGAAAAAAAGGCTTCTCAACGATTCGCATTGTGTGGTTGAAAATGATTTGCCGTTCTGCCCCTGTTGAACACCTGTTCACCTGTCCTTAATTAAAGGGCAAACCATAGATCACATCACCCCAGCAAACATCATATTGCCATTATCATCATAAGGATAAGGATAAGGATAAATGTATGGATCCCACAGTGGGGAAAATTCATTGCTACAGACGCAAACAAATGTATACAACAATAAAATTAAAAACTAAATAAAATGACCCTATGCAATTATAACATATACATACATACATACATACATATACATATATATACATACACATACATACATATATACATATACATACATACATACACACACACACACACACACATATAACATATACTGTACAACAATAAAATAAAAAAAACTAAATAAAGGACCCTAAAGTGCAACTATAGTGAAGCATTGTACAGTCTGACTGCAGTTGGAATGAATGACCTGCAGAAGCGCTCCTTCTTATACTTGGGGTGTATTAGTCTGTTGCTGAAGGAGCTGCTTAAGGCCCTCACAGTCAGATGCAGAGGGTGAGAGGTGTTGTCCATGATGGAGGACAGTTTGGCTAAAACCCTCCTCTCTCCCACCACTTCTATAGGGTCCAGGGGGCAGCCACAGACTGAGCTAGCTCTTTTAATCAATCTGTTGAGTCTGTTCTTGTCTCGCTCAGAACATCCTTAAAGCAGTAACAACAAAGAAATAAAAGCTAAAAACACAGGACATTCCAACACATGAGCAGTGTAATTGACATCAGAAATACTCAACATAATTATAAATCAATACAGCAAGTTTCCAAAATGAAAGACTGAAAGACTAAACCAACACCATAAACAGTTAATATATCAGTAGCTTGTAGCAGGAGGTCCCCTCACTAGGGACTGACTTTGTCAGCAGTATGTTGTTTCATTGTTAAAACAAGGTTAAAGCTTGTGAACGTACAAAGTAAACATACCCAAATCTGATAAGCAATTGCCTTATGAGCAGGTCTTTTTTTAATGCTTTGATAATGACTGCATGGAAAAGCTCATTGAGGCATGCACTTAACAAACACGTCATAGAAGACATTGGACGTTGATGCATTTCCTGTCAGTGAATCGCATTTTTGATGGTGACGCAATCATTTACTGATGAAAGTTATGACATATATTCAATTTTCATGTGTTTTCTTTCTGAGGAACTTAGTACACTGTCCTCCTTGAGGTGAAAGGACCACAATTACAAAGCTTGCCAATCCATTTGCAAGACATGGGTCAGGATGTTGCTGACATGCTCTGAATTTTAAGAAACAGAGTCAACTCAAGGACAAGGTACAAAAAAATGAACTGTTATGTTTGCTATACACAAGTATCAACAGTGTAAGCATGGTAAGCTCTCTACCAAAACTTTTCAAATATAATTAAAAGCTCAAATCCAAATAACCACGACCATGGTCATGAGCTTTGGGTAGTGACCGAAAGAACAAGATTGCGATGCAAGCGGCCGAAATGAGCTTCCTCTGTAGGGTGGCTGGGCTCTTCCTTAGAGACAGGATGAGAAGCTTGGTCATCCGGGAGGAGCTCGGAGTAGACCCGCTGCTCCTCCGCATTGAGAGGAGCCAGATGAGGTGGCTAGGGCATCTAGTTAGAATGCCTCCTGCATGCCTCCCTGGTGAGGTGTTTAGAGCAAGTCCCACCGGTAGGAGACCCAGGACACACTGGAGAGACTACAGTATGTCCTGGGAACACCTCGGGATCCCCCGGGAAGAGCTGGACGAAGTGGCTGGGGAGAGGAAAGTCTGGGCTTCCCTGCTTAGGCTGCTGCCCCCGCAACCCGACCCCGAATAAGTGGTAGAAGATAGATGGATGGAATGGATGGATGGAAATCCATATAAGCACTAGAGCTGTGCTAGTAAGGACCACTACAGATTCTGACCTATGAGCACTGTTTCCTAAGCACACAACAGGATGCAGCTGATGAACTTGTGCATTCTTGAGGCATGTGAGCTTCTTCCTACTTCCTGCGGACTAAAGGCTGACCCAAAACTTCGATGATTAAACCAAAAAAAAAAAAAAGTGGGCTATTGGGAATGCCTGGAGCGCAGCATATGGAGAGAAATAAATTGAACCGTGAAGTGATGGCTACTACATGCATTCACTTACTGATGTGTGTACTGAAAGGCCTTTGATATAATGATGATAAATTGACTTACTAATTTACGGAATGAAGAAGCATCTTCTCTCACAGATGATCTTTGGCCGGACACAGGCTGCAGCTCACCCAGCACAACTTGAAGCAGGCACACTAATTTCACTGTCTGCATCTCACTCATGGAATTAATATTAATTAGCAACTGCTGATGTAATCTGCTGTGGTGACTTTACCCTTTTCTTTTTTGTGTGTGTGTTTAGTTGTATGTACATGTAGTTACATTTGCTGCTCTAAGAGGGAGGAAGTAAAACTTGATGACAAACAGCAACACAGCCTAAAATAAATCCGGATATTAAATTCAAGCTCCAGAGAACACATTACTTAATATTTGCACGCACGTTTCCACATTTCCACTGAGAACAACCAGTGCTGACTGATTGCTGGAACATTCACATGAGCACAATAGCAAAAATATCATACCTGACATGTCATTCAAAAGCTGATCACGAACTACCCTGATATGCTTTGAAATGCTATTATTTGAGCAGCAGCAGCAGCAAGCAAGCATGTGACAAATAGAAATGTAGCACATGTGCAAAACAACACTAAGAACGCACTGAAGAAGAGAGGGAGAAACCATATTGCCCCAGGAAATGACAGCAAGGAAATGATGAGAATAAAATAAAACTACAGACGTGAGCATGCGAAAAGAAAGTCTTCCTCACTGAACTTTGACTAAGCTTCATAATATATTATACTTTGTAATGGACTCTTTCCAAGTAAAATGAATAATAAAAATGATTACATTTACCAGTACTACACTCAGCCATACCGTACATATCTTTCTTAACTTTATATTGCTAACATAGCTATGAACAAATAATGATTTGATCTACAGCACAAAGCTTGTCTGACATAATAAACACATATTGGTTGCAGGGATGATCAGTGACGTTGAAATGCATGACAATAGAAAATGTCAAAAATGTTGTCTTTGTAACTTTATGTTCACCTCTGGATACATTTCCAGAGAAGCCCACTTTGTAATGTAAAAAAACTCCCAAAAAACCCCGCCATATTGAGAAAAGATACTTTCTCTCAGTGAGTATTAACATTCATGTTCTATTAATGCATTCAATAAGCTAAACTTCTTCCTCTGAGTTGTCTGTGCTTTCTGGTCTCACAGGTAATCTGGGCCTGGAGACGTCCGGATGACAGATTCCAGTCCCGGACCTTCTAGCTTCATTGTTGATTTTCATTGTGCCTCTCTCCTCTATCCTTCCTTTCTCTCCTCTATCCTTCCTCTCTCTTCTCTCCTTCCTTTCTCTCCTCTCCTTCCTTTCTCTCCTCTTAACCCCAACCGGTCGAGGCAGATGTTCTCCCACTCTGAGTCTCGTCTGAGGGTTCTTCCTGTTAAAAGGGAGTTTTTTCTCTCCACTGTTGCTCATGTGGGAATGTTGGGTCTCTTTAAAGTTAAAACCTGAAGAGTTTGGTTTAGAACCTGCTCTATGTGTAAAGTGCCTTGAGATAACTTTGTTGTGATTTGGCGCTATACAAATAAAGATTGATTGATTGATTGATTGATTGATTGAGTACCTACTGTACTCTCAATACACAGCTTCTTACTAACTGATGGGCTTTAAAAATACACTATTCTTCTACTTATATTCTGCTCTTTCTAAGGTAAAGAATATTATTATTATTATTATTTTTTAATTTTTTTTTTACAGTTGCACAACATAGATGAGAAGTCCTTAAAATTGGAACATCTACAGCTCCATGACACTGATGAAGATCATGTGATATGATGGTAAGCTCCAGAACAACTACTAAATAGCATTTCAGGGTAAGAATCTTTATTTATCGTTAACATTATTCCAGTAATTTATTGTTATCATAACCAACATTAGAATAATATTGGTTGTTTCACATGAGATATGTATATGTAATTTAATATATTTGTTTGTTATAATGTTACTGGGTTGATTGTGTATGATGTCACTGTCAATTAAATCTTACAAAAACCATGTGTCACATAGATCTAATGATGCAGATTAGCTCAGTGAGCTATTATTCATGTAGAAATGAGGATATTATGCTGATGACATGGCTCTTGTCTGCCTTCTGTGTGAGGTGGGAACTGTAGCATAGGCTTGTCTCCTCAGCATTGGGGTGAATCTTAACATAAATGTTGGAAAAACTTTCATCTTTTTTATTTAATCCAGTAAAAATAGCTTGTGTGTAAAGTGTCTGATTGAACCAAGTGGGGAAATGTACTGTAGCATACTGAATGTACTGATCTGAATACAGATATAAAAGGTGTTGCATGCACTTACTGATGAGTATGCTTTGAAGTGCATTCAGTTTATACGTTCTTTTTTAAGATTTTATTTCAACCAACCAGAGTATGCTTGCAACAATCCTTACAACAAGGCAAATCAAGACAGGAGAACAAAGGCTGTATTTTATAATGTGTATTACAGGATATAGTGAGGTTTACATAGGGCTGGGTCATTATTTTTTCATCAATGGTGTACACTCACATATCCCACAATACTACTGCCACTGGAAAAACAAATATATTGTTATTAAAAAATGGAAAATTATAGTGATTGAAAAAGTCCATTTTAAAACATGTGGGTGGAGATGCTCCCACCATTGAGTACGTAAAAATGTGGGCACCTAATGACACCTGGGACATGATAATAAGGGGATAAGAATCTAAAGTTGCCAGTTATATTCTTGAGGTTTTAGTTCCCCATTTGTCTCTCTTTACTACTGGAAATACCCCACTTCCCTGTTTCTGACCTATAGAGAGCAATACTCCCACTTAAATCATAGTGTCACGCAATGTAGGCCTGTGACTGATGTATGACCTGGTTCTCACACTGGCTATGATGAGGACCTGCGTGGGTTACAACATGCTGTGGGAGATAAAGGTGTTTTACTTTCACACAAACCCTACACTGTAAAAAAACCCTAACCCTAACGCAGTATCCTTACTGTAATCTAAAAAACAGTTAATTACCGTTAAAAATAGTACAGTAATGTACTGTATAGAATTTCAGCTTTACAGTATAATACTGTTGCCCTTATACTGTTATTTTACAGTTGCTACTGTAATCTCCTTAGACAGTATATTACTGTAATATTTATTAAAACTGTTCCTGTACCGTAATGTGATCTTTACGGTGTAACACTGTTAGAAACTAATGACTCTAAAATTTTACATTTCAAAATAAAGCCCCTGAAAATAGAAATGGGTCAGACAAGAGATGGCCTTACAAAACTAGGCATTTATTGAAACCAGTGCAGTGGTAAACACATTTAGTAAATGTTAAACTCAATGTAATTAAATACAGTCCATAAAAACACCATTCCTCATCCTGAATAGGTTCTCAATCTGCATGCTCTAGCACATGTAACCTGGATTCAGTGACAAGAGATGACTGTATAATATTACATTTTTACACTGCATCAAACACATTCAGTAGCTAAAAAGAATCAAGTAAAATATTGTAACGTCCCTCAATAACCACACGCCGAGACGTTAGCTGGCTTTTTATTTTTGACTGTTACACAGGCTAATGTGGGGCGGCTGTGGCTCAGGAGGTAGAGCGGTCGTCCTTCAATTGGAAGATTGGTGGTTCGATTCCCGGCTCCTCCAGTCCACATGTCGATGTGTCCTTGGGCAAGACACTTAACCCCAAATTGCTCCCGTTGCTGTGCCAACGGTGGGTGAATGTGTATGAATGATTAAACTCCTCTGATGAGCAGGTTGGCACCCTGCGTGGTAGCCCCTGCCATCAGTGTATGAATGTGTGTGAAAGGGTGAATGTGTATGATGTAAAGCGCTTTGAGTGGTCGCACAGACTAGAAAGGCGCTATATAAGTACAGTCCATTTACCATTTACCATTTAATGTGGGCCGTAGCCAACGCCAAAAAAAACCAAAAACCTAACATCAGTAGCTCACTAGCCACACACGTGCTAACGTCTTCTTATGCAGAGGCTAACAACAAACACACCTGTAGCTAACTGCAAGTCTCACTCTCAAGACGCGTTCACAGACACTCGGAAAAAACAGTACTTTAAAGGTAGAATATGTAGAATGAGCAGAACAACGCCATCTAATGTCTCGAGATCGTAACAACCAAAAAGTTATTCCAGCAGTCGGGTTGCCAGGTCCGGTGCCGAGTGCGTCAATCGATTAGCCAGCGTCATGTCAAGTGATGAATCATACAGGGTAACGACTAATTTCGACCAATTAATTTTACAACAGTGTTTAACGTCAGCCAGTCTTCAACTGGAAGTCTTTCTTTGAGTGGTGTGCAATCGATTAGCTAGCTAACTCCCAACTCAAAATGATTGCTTGTTTCTGTAGCCTGATCGGCGTGAGCAGACCAGTCAGTAAACTACACGATAACCCATAATGCATTTTGTTCCTACCCAAGCTGAAATCAGCAGGCTGAAGCAGATTTTATTTTAGCTCTAACTCTGTAAATATACCACTTTATCCACATGTCTAACATTTTTACGTGAGAAAGTAGCCCTTTAGATTCACAATGTGACGCTAATTTGTCCAAATAACATCTGCTTAAAGTTTTGTTCCTGCGAATTCGGAGCCACTCAAGTTAGCCGTAGCGAGTAACGCACTTCCGGTCATTTTCACAAAATAAACACCTGTTGCCTTTTATTATTAAGAAAACCATACCAATAGAGTTGGTGCTTTTATTTTGAAAACAGGAAGCGAACATACCCTCGCTGTAACTGACTTGAAACCACTGAGGTACATTACATTGTAACGCCAGTGGGAGTAGCAGTTAAACCTGGGGAGTGTACCTATGTTCCCCGATCGCGGCTAACTCGGTTGCTAGCTCGGCAGCCAATTCAGCTGCTAACTCGGTGTTACAAATCAACTGGTTTTCACGTTAACTGGTTACCTTTGTTTGTAAACATTAGGCCTCTGTCACCGCTACTGCAGAGGCCTGTACTACGAAGCTGGATTAACCTATCCAGGATATCTCTCCGTTACCTGGATTGATTTATCCAGATATTCGCAGTCTAGGATAAGCGGTACTACGAAGCTGGTTATCAACTCGGTAAATCAACCCAGGGTTTTCCAATCTGGATCTCTGCGCGCTCACATAAAGGGGAGGTGTTTGCAGCGTCTGACCAATCACAAACATGGAGAAACCCTGCAGAACAGACTACTTTACCATGGAGGAGCAGACAATTATTCTTCATAAATATGAAGAATTCAAACATCATCCAGGCCAAAAGCAACACTGTTGCAACACTGTTGATGCAGCAGCAAAAGCCAGGAAGGACTGCTGGCAGAAAATTGCCGACTCTGTTAATGTGTAAATTCGTGAGATCATACAATATTAATTTATCGGACAATAAAAACGGACAGCACTTTGATCACACAATGCCACTTTATTACGGCACAGACGTTTGGGGCAGAGCGCTTCCTCAGTGCCCTTCCTCTCATAAGAGACATTAAGTTAGTTTAATATTCAACATTCAAAATACAAACCTATTATGCGCTTCAACCATTTGAGTGAATGATTTCAAACCAACTGTATAACATACAGAATAATATCCCTCATGTGCCTCAAGGCTTATTTTACAAATATATATTTTCGTCAATTTTTTACAATCACAATAAATAAATACAGTTATTATGCTCCCTGACACTTTGATCTCAGGATGTCAAACCTACAGAATAATATCCCCCACCTGCCTCAATGATTATTTTTTAAATATATATTTTTATATTATTGCATCTATCACTAAAAGCTCATTCTCTCCTAAGTGCTCCTCTCGCGATCCGCGCACCAATGTTGACAGCCAGGATCTTCTAAGAATGGGCGGGTCATTTTCTAAGAGAACTGATTGGTCAGGAGGTGGTGCTTTTGTACTCATTGATCTCTTATCCAGAACATAACCTGCTCCGGAGCAGGTTAGCCGTTCAGCATAAGTTACCATGGTGATTTACCGCGGTAAGAAGTGAACCAGCTTCGTAGTACGGAAAACCCAGAGTTAACCCTGAAGTTACCTCAATAAGAGAAAATCCAGCTTCGTAGTACAGAGGGGTAATGCACGAAACCAGGATAAGGGATTAAGCCGGGATATGTTAGTTATCCTGGCTGAATTTAGCCTCAAGTCGGTTGCATGAAAGCAGGTTAAATTTAACCTGGCCCAGTTACTATGGTGATTTATTCTCTGCAGCTAGCCTGCTCCAGACCAGACTAACAACCAGGCTAAGATTATTCTCAGGGATTCATCTGGCAGTTCTACTGTCAATCTTGTGACAAATTAATGGGTTTTACAGCATTTCCATGGTCTTTCTAAATATGTTGATATAATAGACTATATTGTCGTTTCAATAAAGTCTGTTGACTGTTTAATTGCAACAGTCATTTTATAGTCATTCATGTGGTATCATTATTGTGTATAATGTACAGTAGATTTACTTTGTACTATTTACTAGCCGATACTCACAATGTTACTTGGCTACTTCTGAGGCTGAGCAGCATCTGGGTCCTGTTACACATTATTTTCTATTAGCACCAAATCACTGACTTCATATCCATTATGGGCTAAATGAGCAAGACATTTCCACAAAATTGACATGATACCTCAAGCCTGGAGACCAGCAACACTGTCTCCTCATCTGCAGAAGTGCATCCTGCAGCTGCAGATGTGCCTTCCCCCTGCCCTACACCTAATTATAATAATGGTTTGCACTTAATTATATTTCCTGAGTAGCATGCACTTTTACTTGCCACATTTAAATCAAAGTGTTTAATTTAATTTAAATCAAAACTGTTGATTAGTGGGCTTGGACAGTAACTTCTTTAGTCCTTTAATTGTAATGTCGACAGTTCTAGTGGAGCACTGTTGTATTAATTGTACTTTTTTTTTTTAAGTATATTTTTAGGCTTTTTGCCTTTGATGTACAGTTAGTAGAAAGAGACAGTGGAGACAGAGAGGGGGAATGACATGCAGGATAGGAGTGCTTGGTGCGGGATTTGAACCGGGCTTGCCTGCAGCGAGGACTGTAGCCTCAACACATGGGGCGGGTGCTTTACCCACTGAGCTATGCTTAACCCATTAATTGTATATTAACTGTACATTAATTGCACTACTTACGCATTGAGCCAGTCCGCGATTGTCTGCCAGGCTTTCTCCCTTTCCTTGATTACAGTGCTTTGTGCTTGTGTTGCCTTTTTTTCTTATAATTTCTTTAACCTCATCATGAAATTCCATCAGGAGCTGTTGTTCAGCGGCCGTGAAGAATGACGCGCAACACCTTTCCATTTTCCAATCTGTGATTCTGTGATCGATGCCGTGGGTCTATTTGAGAATGCCGTGAACACGCACTTATCCCAACTATTTACACCTGGCTTGACATAGCCGCACCTTTTCATCCTGGCTCAGCAAACGTGCAACCGAATAAGCCAAGATGTGCAGGTACACATCAACAACAACAACACCGGCCGCTAACTCAGCTAACTGGCTAACTGGCTAACTATAGACAGGATCATCCCTATGTTCCCCGGTCACATACAAAGCGGGGAACATAGGACCCGGGGAACATAGGGAAGATCCCCTAATGATGTAGCAATACAGTCATACTGCACATCAAATTAAACAGGAGAAAATCCGCTACAAGCACGTCATTTTTACACACACCAAACACAACTCAAACACCAAGCATATTAATGATCAAATATCAAAATCCGAAAAGCGTCAGAAACTCAACCCACTCTCCACATTTCCATTGCTACCGTTTTGATACTTCATGGTACACAAACAAATAGCATCTCATATGAAAGCTAAGACCCTGGCGAGTTCAACAGTACCACTATTATTGCGCTAAAAACTCAGTGAACCAGCAGCCAAAGAATACAAAGGTAAACAACCACTTATTTACAGCGACTAACAGATATTCTGTCTTACCTTCGAAGTTTTGTGATGAAAAGTTGTACTTGAGATAAAAAAAAAAAACGCTGGTTTTAGTAAGTCCAACACGCCTCTGCTTGTTTACACCTCCATTTCACCCAGTGCCAGCCTACAGTAGCTGCGCAGGAACAACAGACAAACCTGGCAACCCACTATTCCGGCCGCTAATTGGCTGGTACAGTGTACAAAGAACGTCATTGTCGAACCCGTCAAAAAATTTTAAAAATATTAATTCAGACTATTTTTTTTTTTATTTATGGAAAAACAATACTTTCATTCTGTACCCCTCAACACGCCCCGTGGCTATTATTATTATTTTTTAAAAATATAGCTTTTAATAAATATTCTACATATTCAACCTTTAACTGAACAGAACAGAATCTGGCTTAAACTTTCAAATTTATAAAACACAAAACAGTAACATGTCCAGTCTGTTACAATACATTGCATAACAACAATTATCATGTTCAGGTTCTCAACAAACTGTATACAACTTGCTTACCAAACGTAATGTAACCTGCCTTCAGTATCCATCTTTCATTAGTTATGATCATGTGCAATAGAACGCAAATGAAAGAACAAACCTGGAACTGCATAACTGAAATACACTGAAGTGAACAGAACTCAATTCTGAGACTTATTACCTTAAAATGACAACATGAACATCTGGTTGCAGTGGTTGAGAGTGAGGTCCTGTGTGTCTCTCGTGGCCTAAAAAAGCCCCTCTCAAAGTCTGGGTTGGTATTATACCGTAAAATGACACAGTAGCTTACTGTTAGTATTTTTTTGCATAAAGGCATCAACATTAACAGTATTTAATTGTATTTATGAAAAACGGTACATTACTGTATGAAATTCACTGTATTTTCGCAGTAATTTGTTACAGTGTACAATGTTCCTTGGAACTTTTTGGAAGGAGACTTGCACCTTATATTTTTGATTGAGATCATATTCTGTCCATGCAGTGAACCTGAAGATTGAAGAAAGACAGTACACCTGAACTATCCACCACTAAGAACCAGCAGGGTTTCTACTCCAGTGTCGCTGGCTTTATTGCAGCAATAAAGGTGAACATACATCTTTGGCTTGGTGTAACTAATAAACTGACAACTCAACACTCTACACATCACAGGAAAAATGAGGCTTTACAGCGAGGCCGGCTCCACGCAGGGGCAAGAGGGGGCAGAGCCCCCTTTAATAAATGTCTTGCCCCCTCAAATCAAAATTTTGGAAGTTGAGAAAGCACATTTTAATATACTCACAAAATTAATATACATTACAAGTTGACAAAATAATCTGCAGTAGCAGAAAAATCCGCCGAAAAAGGGACACACACGATAGTCTACAGTGTCAGCTTCCCTCTCATCTCTCTGTCCCTCTGCTGTGCGTGTATTCACAGGCTGCGCAGCCCAAACACACCACTGCCACGCACGGAGTGGGTTAGACTTTGAAGGAGCAGCAGCGTTACAAGCATAGAGATGAGTCCACTGCATGTGACAAACTGAAGACAAGTGACCTGTGTCTGACCCTTTATACAGTCTATGGACGGACCCCTACGTATATGGAGATAGATTTGTTTCATAATGTTGTGTGTGTGCAGATCGACAATCTGTGTGTAAATGTTTAATCTGTAAATATAAACACCTTCCACAAATACAAAAAAAAGATTTGTATACTCACAAAAATATTTTGCAAATATAAAACGGATCTGCAAATACACAAACAAATTCCACAAATATAAAAAATGCATTAAATTAATTTTGTGAGTTTTTATTTGTGAATCGAAAAAACATTTGTGGATCTCAGTTCTACGCTTGTGGATTTGCTTTTTACACACACAGAGTTTTGAAACAAACTTTCCGCCGGTCCGAACGAAAATCCACTCGTATCACTCGGACATTTTCGGATAGCAATTGATCGCCTACTGGTGACGTCATTTCCGCATATCAGAGTAAGAGCACGCAGTCTTTCTATGAGCTTTTTTAAATGTTTATCAGCGATAAGTGACGTGCATTCATGGTTTCATGTTAATGTCATACAGTGATTATTAGCGTGTGTTTATTTGTTCTATGTATATTATCTAGCACACACTTTCATATACATTTCTGTGTGAGTATGAAAGGCACCAGGATGCTTGTGGGCAATGTTCAGACAATTTTTATCGTTAAACAATAATAAAAAATAAATAAATAAATAAACACAGCTATTCATAAAACAGAATGAATACAAATGCAAAATATATTATCATTATTATTATTATTTTTATTATTGTTTAACGATAAAAAATGTCTTTTAAATGCTGTGCTGAAAATGTCTAAATCTTAAACCCCATAATTTTCTACTGATTACACTAGTATTGAAAGGTTGTGAAGAGATGTCTGGATGTCAGTCACCAGCATCTTCTACAGGGGCCCTCTTTACAGGTTGGATTGTTATGACTTCTGGTCTATTTACAATGCATCTTAATCATGTTTGCAATGTATAAAATCCTGCACCCTGTTCGTTCTCCCAGCCTGCAACATGAATGCTTACACATAGACATTAAAACTACATTAGTAAGAGTACACTACTAATAAGATGAAGTGCGTTGTGACTTTTACCCATCTGAAAGAATACATGAAAAATATAAAGGATGAGGTGGCTGATAACTGCTTACTGAAGAAGCAGCCAAGCCACCGCTTTAGAGAGCTGAACGTTGCCCACAGGCATCCTGGTGCCTTTCATACTCAAACAGAAATGTATATGAAAGTGTGTGCTAGATAATATACATAGAACAAATAAACACACACTAATAATCACCAATCTCATTCCTCAAGCCTAAGCCTAACTGAACCAAGCAACAAAGTCAGGTGTTAGACAATCAGAGGCAGAGTAGGGTGGATCTTGCCAAGAAAAGCAGTGGGATCCATAGTAACCCAGTAGAAAGGTAACCAGCACTAGTGAAGGTAAGGTTAGGTGTGTGATGAAGCACCCAATCAGAGCTTTGACAGAGTCCACTCAGATATCAGATGTGTTTAATCAGAGACTGAAAAGCAGCAGCAGTAAAATGGGACCCAGCCCTACTTGATTAGACTGAATATAATTTGGACCCAACGTGACTCTGGTGTAAGCTTATGTCCCAATTACTAGGAAATGGCTCTTTCAAGGGATAGTCTACATGTATGAAGACAAGCTACCAACCAAAGCATGTCAACATTAAAAATTAGGTCAGTCTGAGATAGTCCTGTCATGATAACTACTTTTATTGGATCATATATTGTCTCAGAAATAATCTTGATAAATGAAATTATTGTCATTTGAAAATCATTTTATACCACTTATATAATGATAATAAAGTAGTATAATAATGCAAGGGGGGCGGGGTTTGGGATTGGAGATGAAGTTTCATGTCCATATATCATATGATAAGTCCATATATAGACATGATGGTTCTCAAGTAGTCAGAAGCCATTACACAGTTAGCAACTTCAGTCAGTTTAGACACTTGAGTCAGTGCATGTTTTAAATAATATATCACTAAATGAGACCTAAATATTTGGATCTCCTCCAGCATATGAAACAGCCCTGATGGAGTCTCAGAGGGAGGACTTCCCCACCTCACTAAAGACTGTACAAGACAGCAACACTCACAATTATCTCCAGATCCTGACAGCAGATAACCAAACGTGATGCATTCAGCCAGTAACCTGCACAGTCTTGCTGATTTAATACAAGATTGTGGTATAAAAAACAGGAAATTTAGGAGTGGCTACGATTATGAGTTGGCAGTATGACATTACAAATAAGATTCATTTTGCAACTCACACTCATATTTACTAAGAGGTGACATTTTCAGTTTCAGACTGTCTCATTTGTTTGTCTTATGTTTAATGTGCCAGTCATTTAGTGACGGGGTATTTACTCATGGTTACTAAATAAAAAACTTTCTCATGATTGCCTCACTGTGTGGTTGATGTAGAGTCATATGCAGACTGACATTTGAAACATTTAATAAAATAGTTAATTAAGCATTGTGCAACCCTGGTGGTATCCACTCTGTGTTTACATGTTGTTTTAAAAGGGTACATTTGTTTTTTTTCTTTTGACTGTATATGTTTGAAATACATCCATTCAAAAACTTGATGGAAAATTGGCATTTGTCAAAAATAGGTGGGTTAGGGTTAAATAAAAGAGCATATTTCATACTATCAGTTTGTGGTTGCCCGCTGTAACTCTATGTGTTTGATTAGTTAGTTAGTAACTTCTAAAAAAAGTGTTCTGAATGTTGGTGGTGAGATTAAAAGTTGGTTTACATGTGTATTACATAATGTACTTTATTTTCTTTAATGCAGTAGGAGAATATTAGAATGTACTAATAGATTTTATTTATATAGGTTTGTTAGAGCCTGCTTATACCTGCAGGCCTGGCTATGACCCAGGTGGGATGGATACATGACTTTATTCTAATCTAGGGACGATTTAGCCTTGCCGTTCTACACGCATCCTTAATACTCAAATGTTGTTGTTGCAAGGAAGTTCTGATCATTTCAACTTCCAAAAGACAGCATAGAAAAAGTGCAGTAGCAATGTACAGCATTCAAAGTGCATTTCTCCAATCTTTTCTTTTTCTTGACAGACTGGGATTACTGCATGGCTGCTTCTAATCCTGTAGCCTGCTGCTCCAGCTATGCAAGTTCAAACTTAGCCTGGTCATAATATAAGTTATTATTAAGTTGTGATTTATGTATTCCTAAAATAAAAGCGGTTTCACCACAGAGATAAGCTACAACATAACTCTAAATATTACATATCCCTGGGGTAAGTGAAGTGAAATGAATTATACTCCCTAATAATAAAACAGCCATTTTTTCTGTCACACAGCATCATTTGTCATTCGGTACATTCATCTTACAACACAGGGATCCAGTAGAGATGGAATTTATTGATAAAATATTTAAATCTTACTACAATGTGCTATGATGCCAAGTGGCTCATACCAGCCAGAAAGCGGCAATCATGAGAGCCTGCCTTTGATCCACTGATTGGCCACTTGCCTTACGGCTTTAAATCCAAACTAGTTAAGTAATACTTAACGTAAATGTGGTGCAACCAGTGTAGGAGAGAACTGACACATATCTAGTACAGTCCAGTGCTGGTGTTTTCTTCCTAAGTGCTTGTGCTCATTCTTCAAGCCACTCTTGTTTTTCTTACCAGACTGTGTTTACAGGATCGGAGAACGAGTGGGAGAGAAATTCAGCTAAATGTTAATATTTATCTGTAGAAATAAGCTTTGGTTTTTGTTGGGATCCTGCTGAGACACCACAAAGGCAGACAGGACACAGATGGAGTGACCTCTGTTACGTCAGCCTTTAAAACCATGACCACACCAGCTCATTGTAAATCCATCAGTAGGTTTGTGGGTGTAAGTGTTTTCTGATATCTTAATAACTACAAACCAGTTCAATCGAGTGAAACCTAACCAAGTGGATTTCGTGCCTAAACTTGACCTAAACTTTAACCACACCCTTGTGACACCATAAATCATACCATAACAGTGATGTGTAACAATTTTGGGAAGCAAGTGAATAAAAAAGGTCAAAGATTCAGCAACACTTGTAGTATACAGAATACAGAAGTTATTGTTAGTGTTGTAATTTTTTCTGACTTGATTTCCTATATCAGTTGGTAAAACATGATCAAATATGATATATTATAATACAGCATTATATGAGTGTAACCACAATGGCAATTATTCTGACAAACTGACATGGATCTATAATGGAGAAGGACACCTGTTAGAAATACATGTTAAGAGAATATAAAGTACACTGTGAATCAAAGTTAATAAAAGCCATGAGCCATATTTTTCATTTTTAAAATCTAACTCATTACCAGAAATAATGATAAGTTTTGTCAGGGAATCACTGTGAAAACCCCAAACATGTGACAGGAAGGAGGGGCTTCAGTTTTGCCTCTGTCCTTCCTTTCTCTCCTCTCAACCCCAACCGGTCGAGGCAGATGTCCGCCCACTTCTGAGTCTGGTTCTGAGGGTTCTTCCTGTTAAAAGGGAGTTTTTTCTTGCCACTGTTGCTCATGTGTGAATGGTGGGTCTCTTTAAAGTTAAAACCTGAAGAGTTCGGTTTAGAACCTGCTCTATGTGTAAAGTGCCTTGAGATAACTTTGTTATGATTTGGCGCTATACAAATAAAGATTGATTGATTGATTGATTGATTGATTGAGGGGCAAGAGAAACCTGAGCTCTGACAAGTATAAAAGGAGAAGATGCACTGGGTACAATTCTTTTTTTTTAAACTTTTATTTAATTTTCACAATTTTACAAGACTGGTCCATAAGTGAAAAAAAAGAAGCACAGCACTCAAACAATATGAAAGTCCATCTAGTGAAACACATACACAGGTCAGAATGTCATATTTCAAGCGTGTTCCCAGTTCAATTCCAAATTGTATTTAACTCCAAGATGTTCCAATGGTTTCTTCCATTTCTGCTGAAAAGTATGAATCAATCAATCAATCAATCAATCAATCTTTATTTGTATAGCGCCAAATCACAACAAAGTTATCTCAAGGCACTTTACACATAGAGCAGGTTCTAAACCGTACTCTTCAGGTTTTAACTTTAAAGAGACCCAATGAATCCTCCCATTGATGTCATGTCCCAATTTTTCAAGAGTCACGACCTCGGATATCAGAGATTTCCAGGTCTTGTCCTACCCACGTCACCATGATTGCTTTCCTTTCCAACATTAAGATTGATTGAATCACTTCCTCATGTTGTTTAAGAAAATTGGTGTGGTGACACCTGTTGTTCTAGAGCAACACTCCAGCATACCTGAATTGTATTGCATTCCCACGTGCAATGCAACCTAGTGCCTGCATGACTTTTACATTTGGGACAATTTGGTGAAACCTGCTGTATATTTACTATGAATATATGGCGATATATAGATATTATGTAGGATATTATATTGTAATTCTTTATATCTGTTGCAAAGTGAAATTCTGGAGGATAACCACAAGGATGTCATTCCACATATCGTCACTTATCACGCATTTCAATAAAGTACACCATGATGTTTTCAGCGTTGGTTTTTGATGCACAATAAACAGTTTGAACCCTGATTGACCCTAAGTTTCTACTGGCCAAGCTGAAGGTTTTTCTCTGCCAACACGTTTCGGTTTGCGGTCTTGTTAATATTGTTCTGTATACTACTACAAATGCTGCTGGAGCTTTGACTTTTGTTGATGTGTTTTGTCTCCCGTCTCCGTGCACCTTGGACGTAGCTGAAGTTGTGCCAGAAACCTTTACTCTACTTTTACAGAAGCAAATAAGTAGACAGGTTATAACTAGACAAAGTTTGAACTTACAGACACATGCTGCAACCAGCATTGGAACGCTCAGTTTGAATATGAGAACTTCTTTAATACATTACTAAGAAATATAAACTGGAATTTTACACAAGTTCCTGTATTTTTTTAATTTTGCATCATTACATTACACAAACCCAAACAAACACGACAGACTAATACTGTTCACACAGACAGCAATTTGCTTTGTGGGAACAGGGCTATGCATGTACCGTTTCTCTATTTGAAATCAAGATGTAGTTCATAATTTATCATCCCTCTGCTGTCAGTCCAATCAGAAAACACTTGCAGCTTTTGTTTACATTTCAATGAGCCAGGGGAACGTTGGACTCACAAAGTGTATCCTTATTGTGTTATATGTTCCTGTTTATAGCTAGAATGTTGCCTGGTTTGCAGCCCAGAGGAAGCTGGGCTACAGATGATATAATACATTATTCCTAGTAAGTCCGCAGATCACAGACTTGCTGCCGGGGCAGAGCAGGTCAAGGATCTAATAAATGATTTAGTGAAATGCTCCCAGGGTATCAGACTTTCGGGAAATGCCTCTGACTTCCTCCATGATTGTGCTGCCTAATTACAACTAAAAAGGACAGGCTTCTTTAATGTCACAGTTCCAAAGAATCTTCAACAGCTCATGACAGCTCGTGTAATGACACAGTATCTCAAAACAGTTATCATGTAGTCATTTGAATTTTAACTCACAGTGGGACACAGGACTGCATCCATATCAAGGCCTGGGTTGGGTTTTTTTTTTTTTTTGCATTTAGTCATAGCAGATTCATTTCCTGACAAGTTGAAAGTTTTTGATTGTGGTTTTATAATTCCATTCAGAAAGTACTGGTCTATTGCAGTAACAGAGAAGTAACATGGTTAAATCCCTGAGCTACGTCAGCATGTCAGTTGTTAACACCCTTCCTCAAACCATGGATGACATATCTGTGTCTGAATTTCTTTGTAAACTTTAGAGAGAAACCAGAAGTGCAGAGATTGTTCATGAAGACGGGCACAGAGAGTTTCAGCTGCCTGAAATTCTTGCAGTGATCTGTGAAGTTAGCACAGAACAGATAAATAACTCATGCGTAGCTGAGCAAACGGCATTCATTAATATTACCTCTCTGTAGATCCTCATCTGTATCTTTAGTCAAACTATCTGCTCAGGTGTCTGGTCACATTTTGAAAGCAAAACTGAAAACCACTAGACAATAGGTGCAGCTGTATTTTGCATTTACCACATAATTTACTTATGGGACTTTCCACTGACACAGAGATATAAACATAGTATTAATGACACATCAGTCAGTACAGTGCCACACTGTACCACAGGAAAAAACACACAGTGTAAAACAGCAGCATGGGGAAATATATAATGTTTTGTCACTTTGTCTTTTATACCCACACCAGCATTACAGATAATACACCTGTAATCTCTACTTGACTGGATGTGTGTGTTTTGTTGCAAGTGTAGTTCTTAATACTAATCGTCTTTACACCAGCAGAGGAAAGTATGTGTAACAAATTGACTCTGTAAACATAAATTCATCATTCAAATTAATCATGAACAACTATGAAGTACTTTACTTGCTACTTTACACTCCACCCTCCACCCCCCAGCCCCACCCGCACCCCACACCCCTTCATTACATATATTTGAATTGGAAGTACTTTGCACATTAAGACTTAACACACAAAACAATTTCAGTATTTAAGAGATTTAAGAGGTTTTCTCATGAACTTGTTGATGTTTCTCACTCGCTGCCAACATACCAATAATTCTGGTGCTTACGAGCAAAAATGAGCTACCATACTTGGCTGTAACCCTTCATCATGTGTTGTAACAGTGTTCCGACTCATATGAGGGTCAAAGTGTGCTTCTGTCTCGTTCTCCTTAAAGGGTTAAGAGTTTACTCAACACTCGTGAGCTATTAATAGACCCCTTCAAAGTAATAAAGGTAAGTGTTATGGTTTGACTTCAGTAAAAAAAAAAGACTAATAAGTGATAGTTGTTGCATTTTTTTTGTTATTTATTGGTTATGAGCTTGTTGCAAACTCACAGTTGCTGGCAATGACAGTCGCATAAAAAAATATACACATGCACGCACGCACACACACACACACACACATACACACACACACACACACACACACACACATATATATATTCATAAAGCTTGAATGCATTATTCACATCAAATGAGCCTTCATTTTTAAAAAGCCCTGTTTAAAAAAAAAAAGAAGTAAAATTGCACATTTGAAGCTGATAACAGACTTTGAGTCACATAAATGCAAGTAGCTGAGGCCTGCATAGGACAGTAAGGGTTATGATGCAAAATTTGACACTGAATGGAGGTACTCTGCATAATGAATACATTGAGTTGTTATACTTAAGTACATTTTTTCTCTCTTTTTTTAAAAGTCAAAGTTTTGATCAAGTTTTTTTACTTGAAGTATTTTATCAGTGTGGGTTTGAATTCTTCTTTCAACATCACTTCAGACTGCAGATCCCAGAGTTTACAAAGATGACACTGACTGATGAGTAAAATAAGTGCTTCTGTTCCAAGTATTTGGAGGATTAAGTGTAACTTAAGCCTACACACTACATGGAAAATACAAACCAGCGCCAAGTATATGTCAAATACTTCAACTGTAACAGTGCAAAGGTAGTGCAATATATCACATATCATAATCCATGGCATTGCTTAAGCATCCACTTTGAAGCACGTGTGAACACAGACAGTGCAAAACATTAACAGCATCTTCGTGCAATACTGAATACTTGAAGCCATAAATCAGTGCAGCAAATGAGATGATAGATCTGAAGTCATGTCAGTCTTGTCTTTTATATGAATGTTCAGTTCAGAGTTCTCTGCGCTGACACTGATGTGATGACTGATAACACCACTGGATAACACGTTTAGCAGTCCAGGAATTGTGGAATTATGGCGGTACAGGAATTCGGTCTCACGGAAGTATGTCTTATCATTTCATCAGGTCCGAGGTGACGCCAGTGTCTGTAGGTGAATCCAAATCCACTGTCTTGCGGTAAAGGACTGCGCCTGTCAGGACCACCACAGACATCCTGGCACGCTTACTGAGATGATGAAGCCTCATGAGGAACTCATCATTTCCAACTATATAAATGAGCGGGTTTATTGCGCTGTTCAGGCACGCCAGGCATCTGCCGACCTGATGCGCTATATAAATGTTACGGAAGCTGGGGTGGCAAACTCCATCTAGTTTCGAAATCCTGGTTTTCATATTAACATTTCGAAACACGTGATAAGGGATGAAACAGATGGAGAACAGTATCACCAGAATCACGACCAGTTTCAAACAGCGCTGCTTCAGCAGAGGGTTAATGTTGGCTTTTGTGGCAAGAACCACAACAACGTGTCCATAACACAGCAGAATGATTACCAGAGGAACAGCAAACCCTATGACGGTCCATGCGATGCTGTAAGGCAGGTATTCTCTGATCCTGTCGTCGGAAGTTGTGTCAAAACACGAGTACGGTTTATACTTTAGATCATTCTTTTCAAAGAACATATCAGGGAGGATCTGAATAATGACCACAATCCAGACCAGGGCGCTTATAGCCAGAGAGTGGCAGCTGGTGATTTTCCCCATCACTTTCATGGGGTGCACGATGCCCAGGTACCTGTAGATGCTGATGCAGGTGAGGAAGCCGATGCTGCCATAAAGGTTGAGGTTGAAACAGAAGCGGGTCACCTTGCAGAAAGGCTGGCCGAACTGCCAGTGGCTGTTACCCGAGTAATAGTACACGAGGAACGGCAAGGTGAACAGGTACAGCAGGTCTGCCACCCCGAGGTTGAGCATGAAGATGTTAATGTTTCCGATGTTTTTCCAGCTGGTGTACACGCTTCTCAGCCCCCAGATATTGGACACCATCCCGACCACGAACACAGTGATGAATACAGGCGGCAGGAAGCTGTGCGTAAAACTCAGATTGATGGAGCTGCAGTTGTAGTCTTCCCCTGTGATATTTGCAGACATCTCTTCAGGTTCCATTGTGTTTAAATCGGTTTTTGTTTCAGAATGATTTATTCAGAGAAAACAAAACAGCAGCCAGTGTCTCGCTCGCTCACACCAAACATCTCCTGTGGGAACCACTTGTGCGTCGTGAAAAGTGAATAATGAAACCAAGAAAACCTCCGCCCACTTGCCAGACTGGTGTGGCGCACGTGGAGACGTATACATGTTTGAACAAGGAAAAAACACCAACACCAGACAATTACAAATTAAAGGAAGTATTACTGTAAAACAATGTAGGCTGCGCCATTCCTGCCTGACAAGACACGCCGCGCGCTCAGCAAACAGTTCTACAAACTATCAAACTAGCTAAGTTGATATAAATAATAAAACAATGTCTTAGCAATCAACCCTGCATGTTCAGACACTTACACACGCCCTCTGTCTCAGCCAACATTGATTGTGTAACTTTTTACAACAATGTGGAATGTGTGCCAACCCCGTTTAAACCCGAATGCCAGTTTTAAGCTGTTCAGTTGGACTATACATCCGTGACAAACCATGAATGAGTCTCATTTTATTCAAATGTATTCATCTGTTTGGCTAAAGGAACATTTTTGCATTTTAAGTTTTTTGAAAATTGAACATGCATATATAACAAAAACCCACACTCACACAAATGATATGTTTATTGACTGGAATACAGTACATCTCTGAAAGCCCGTTTTTTTGTATTTATTTATTTGTGTAGTCAAATTGGTCGTGCAGACCTCTACATGTTGCTCCATGACCCAACGGTCTTACTGTGGAGCATAAAAAAAAGAAAAGTAGTATCATTAGTATCATTTTATCATATTTGGTGTTGTTAAAGAAGTAGAGTGTAACAGGTAGAGAACTGTGCACTAGTCTAAAACCAGCGATGTCTGGCAGGTGTTTGTATAAAGTCCACTGCCACTAAAAATGTGTTTTGTTTAATATCACTTCAGTTGAGTGTTCTTCTCTCTGTCTCTCTCTGCAGAGTTTGCTTTCAAATCCAAATGCTGAAGGAGGAAAGCTTCTCTGTGCTCCACTTACATGTGAGACGAGGAGTGGTTGTGTAGCTACAAGCAGGACTTGTGACATCATGACCAGTTTGGAGCCAATTGTGGTCCAGAATGCAACTTACATATGTGTGATGTGGCCTCATATATTAAGGTCTATCTATCTATCTATCTATCTATCTATCTATCTATCTATCTATCTATCTAAAAATAAGTGTTCATCATTAATTATTTCTTCACACATGAGATTATCATTACTTATCTGACTTACTAATTTACTGGTACAGGAAGGTACTGATTTACCTAACTTGCATCCCTTCAATTACAATTATGTTCTGCAAATAATTTCTTAATGATTATAAATATGATAAAATGATGAATTATAAAATTATGTTCCAGCCTGTAGCTTGTAAATGTGACATTACGACCATTGATCATCAACTGCATGTTACCATTCAAGCTACAAAGAAATACTGAGCAGGCTAATACACATGCAGATTTGACAAAGTGCTGTAAGATTTTTTGAATTTGTATAATAGAAAAACAATGTATGAATTGTGTGATGAGGTCCATATAAATTAAACAGTACGGTCTAGACCTGCCTTGAGATAGCTTTTGCTGACTTTCGGCGCTATTTAAATAAATATTGATTGATATAACTCCTATGTCTCCACTCAAAGCAGTCAGTCTTCAGGCATTTCAAATATTTTGTCTAGTCTTTGGTAAACTTAGGTTTGCAATCTGCAATGTGGTGCTGTGAGTCTGAGCGCTGCCTCTTGAGATGTTTATCCAGGAAAAGGTGCAGTAGTTGCGGTTTGACTCTAAACCTTACAAACATTTGCAGGAAAGAACAGTGACACCCAGCAGAAACCACATCTGAAAGCTACAGTAAAGTTAAAGGATGGGTTCACAATGTTTCAAGTCTGTCCGCAACAGTCAGGAGCCCAAATGTCAACTGAAATATGCTGTTACAATGGAAGTGATGGAGGACAAAATCCACAGTCTTCTTTCTGTGTAAAAATGTATTTGAAAGTTGATCTGAAGCTAATATGAAGCTTCAGCTGTTCAAATTAGTCAAATCAAGGCTTCTATGTTTCAACATTACACTCTTTTTAGTGCCAAAGTCCCTCTTTTTGTTACTATACGTTAGATAAGGAGACAGGTTGGGGTTCAAAATCGGGGCTTTTTTCTTTTTCTTTTTTTTTTTTTTTAACTCTTTATGGCTTTATGCAAATAAAATGAAATGTTTGGATTGACTATATAAAAACAATTTCTCAGTATTCAGCATTCTGTCGTTTAATGCACAGACTGAGGGCTGCTATCACAAGACCAAAACTGGTAAAATATACATTTCTCCACTGTGTTTTACAAAGAACATGCAATTTAATATCAGTTGGACTTTAACTTAACACCATTGCGTTATCATCCTATACAGGTTGTTGTAGCTAATGTGATAATAAACAGTTTTTTACACAGTTATTTACACATTCAGCAGACACAGAGTATCATTAGTGTTCATTTGGAGTTGCACTACAGGTGACAAGATGAATGAGTCACTCTTCTTTCACAGTACCGCTCTTTTGGTTTCCATCAATTCTGAGAATAATCTCTCGAGTTGTTATTCGCTCCATTTTGGTTTCTTCATCTGTCTTTTGTTTTGTGCTGGGCAGGTAGTGTAGGTAGAGTAGGCTTATCAAAGTCTTTTGATGTAAAACAACTGTCTGCTGTCGCTGCCGGATATGAGGTTGATGAGCATGGTGAGATCAAAAGTGTAAAGTTGCAACCATGAAAGCAAAGCAATGAGCTTGTAGACACTAAAAAGTCTGAACTGCAGAGCTAGTGACAATTCCCTATGAGTGTGTAGTGATCCCTTTCACACTACACATATCCATTGTTAATAAGAAAATATTTATTATGCAAACATATTCATCTCCAGAATCCAATACATTTATTCAGAAACCTATGGCTGTTTTCATAGTTACTGATGCCATATTTTTCTATGACTGGCACTTAAGCATGTTAATTCCCCCCCAGTTCAGGGATGGACACAAACCACATTTTAAAGAGGACATATCATGCTTTATGTAAATGTCTGTTATGTTTTACAGTGTTATGGTTTCAGATGTCCATGTTGATTCTATAACCTTTGTTGTTAAGGTTGTTCCATGTGTTGTTCACATTGTCTCACTTGCATACTGGGCTCGAACTTGTACGGATGTATTTCAGAAGTTTCCATTTAAAACAACTGAGAGAAAAACGCTTCCTGAAGCTGGCCAATCAGAATAGAGAAGGTTCATCAGCAGATGGGCCTTAAAGAGACAACAGCTAAAACAGCCTGTTTCAGAAAGAGTTTGTCGAAGAGTGGACAGGATTCAAATGGTTATATATGTTTATATTAAAGTTTGTAGAAAACACTGCAATGTTAATATGAAATGTGAATTGTTTTAAATCTGGATATAGATTGCACAACTATTAGTACATATTTTCAAATATGAATGCACATTTTGTACACAATATACAATCTGAAATCTCATGAGTTTTGTTCCAAAGTTAAGTTTCACATCCTGATGATAGCATTTCCATAAGTTTGGAGCACTGGCTCAACTTTCTGCATTGACACATTCTTGTGTGTCCATTCATTTTCATCCTCTAATTTCCTCACAGACAGGACCTGCCTGTCTTTCTCAAAGGTGTGGTCACACCTCACAGCCAGGGCAGGAGGGTCCGGCTAGGTGTCACTGGGTACTGCTGGCAGTTGGAGCTGCTGCAGGAGCAGGACTCAATCATCATCACCTGCTGGTGGGTGATACTGCCCTGGGGGCAGCGGAATACCATCCACACTGTTCTAGAATGGGAGGGGCTGCAGCAGCGTCCCTCTGGACAAGTCAAGGCACAGAACTTAAGGCGGTAGGCTCTGGTGGTCCAACAGCCTTGATGTTCAAGCTGAACGGACAGAGGTGAACTGTAGCTGCTCTCGCACATCCCAGACCCCTGAAATAAGCAGTGACAGGCATACTATTATATTGTTGACATATACACTTGTTGCATCAGTAGTCACCATTTGTGGGCTGGTACATTTTTTGATGACTGAGTGATAAAGTTACACCATTGGTGACTGTTGGCATTTCCCCATTGGCCATTGCTCTTTTAAGATGAATTGGTGCAAACAGTTTTAATTATGTCCTCAGGGAGCGTTTACAGCAGAGCCCCTGAGTTCAGCCCCAACATAATTAGAAAAACCCCACATTTACCAACCAAAGTGAGGTAGCAGATTATTACAATATTTATATTTAAAATTAAAATAAGTTCTCTTTCAAATCAAACATCCAGTGGTATGAGTGAAAAGTATTGTTCTTCCAATTGAATTAATGACCTATTAATGACCTCAAACTTGGCTTAACTATGTCATGTGATGCTACTTCAGTACACTTTAACAACAAATATGACTGGGACTACTACAGAAAATTACAGATGAATGTTTAATATCCAGGAATTCACATTATAGACACTAGTATGGACTACTTTACACCATCCAATCATATATGAGATTTTGATCTAGTCCCGTTATCATTTGATCCATTCTTGTCATGAGTCATGGAAATAAAATTGCAACAATAAATATTATATATTGGTACCAAGTCAAAATCAAATGCAAATTCAACTGCAGACCTCACAGGTGGGAACCTTAGGTTTGTGATGCAGATTACTTCCTTTAGTCGCCCCTCTAAAAACATGAACCTAGTATGACTTTTCCCACACAAGACTGTATGTCCTATTAACTTAATATTTTTTCCCCAATCCCAATCCCCCAAAAAATATTGTTTCTTGTAGTGTGTTTGTTGGGTGAGAAATAATCAATAAACAACTAAATATAGGTCCAAATATAGGTCATTAGCCTGTTGATCAAGTTAACATGGATGTTATTAATGGTAATGTCATTGTATTGTATTTGTCACCAAAGTTACAATACATGTCCATCTTGTCTTGAGCAGGAGAAACTTGGAAAATATTGAAAAATATGTTTTAGAAATTTTACAGTGTATGTATGAGATTTTAAGACGGTATGGACGCTGACAGTGACAGTTTTATTAAACAATATATTAAACCCACATGATTGTATCTGCTTTTCCAACATGCAACATCACCTTCAGTTAGCCTGACTTCAACCATGTTGTATCGATTAAGCTAACCTAGCATAGTATTTCTGTCACACACACACATCACTCTTAGGAATATTTGCCCAGCTTGAATTATCTTACAAACAATATTACAGTAACACTACTACTACTACTTTTTAAACTTAGCATTCAGCCTAGACGTAGTGTTGAGATAGGCTATAGCTCTTTGCTGCTATGCTAACTAGCTAGCAGAGGATTTGACAATAACCTTGACATTATTCCACAGAAACCCATCAGGAAAATGTCCCAACACAAAATAACAATTCTTTCTCTTTGTCTATTCTAGTAAACAGGAACTTCCTACAAGTGACTTGTGTCCTAAAATGGTAAGGCATGCCAGTGAGCCACCCATACATACACATACACATTATGGGTAAATAAAGTGCCGGTATGATTAATAATATTAGTCATTGCTCTGTTTGGGTGTTTTGTTCCAGGACTCTGTTGTGGTGCATACTTGCTGACTAGCGTGACACTTGAATGGAACAGAGCCATCATCAGTGTTATTAGTTCCCCTGTGCTTTTCTTGCTATCTGCTGTGGAAAAGATAGCGCCTGATAACAACTCTGCCATTAAAAGTGTCTCGTGGTTATTGTAACTATAGCTACTATAAAAAAGATTGTTTCACTAGTTATTTGTTCTGTGTACTTTATTTAACCCTTACATGCTGTCCATATTTTACACCCTTGCAGTATGTTCCAGGTTTAAGAATCCCTTCATAAAAAGTGTCTTTACCAAATGTTGAACCACATATGTGTTTAGAAAGCATCAATAAATGTGTGATTAAACCTTGATTCATGTTTAAGAAAGCAGAGAGTGTGTATTTTTTTTTAGCTTTTACACCAAAACATCTACTATCACACAATATCATGTCCTATTTTACCTAAGACATGAAAATATAACATAGCAATAATGATGTAAATGTATTTTATGTAAAGTGAAAATGAGCAGAACTTTATGGAAGTGTGGGGTTTATTGTATAACCATTAGAGCCATCAGTCTTCACTGCTACATCATAAAAAGAAATCCTCATAACTACTATCTTATTCAAACTATTAACTATTCATTTCACTAAAAGACATGGCAATAGATACGGGTAAAATTTGACCCATAACAGCCCTATACAAAATTATAACATTTTAAAATAGTTTAATTTTTGTGCATTTTGGGCCACTTTAGTAATAGTCATCAAATAATAAGGATAAAGACATTTGGGTTTTTTTTTTTTTTTACAACTGCCACATGTCAAAACAGGTCAAATTTGACCTGAACAGTACTTTTTATGTTGATAATGTTATATTTTTTGAATTCCATATAGTTCAAGTAAACCACATAGATGCTACAATGGTACAAAGTGGCAGGTTATGAATGCAAATCACCACCACTGGGACTGTGACTGGATAAATGCATGTTGTGTGTGCACTGACCGGCTGCCGTCTTCGGAGCCCCGGTAGCAGAGTCTGGCATGGCCTGACCTGGCACAGTCTGGTCTCAGTCTGCAGACGACAAGCCCAGTTCCTGTTTGAGCTGCGGGTGGAGACACCTGGGCCACAGCTGTGGGAGCAGGGGCTCCATTCAGTGCGCCACTCGACACAGTTTGGGATGGGGCCGAGCGACAGGCCAGAGAGCCCACCCCTGTAGTCCTGACGTGTCTGCTCTGCTGGAAAGGAACGCCAGAGAGGAAAATATTTGCTGCATGCTTGTTTGAAGTGGATGGCTTTGATGGGAGCTCATGAGGCAGAACATGTAGGACATATGCAGTCTGAACTATTGTAAACTGCTGCTTGGCTGAGGTCAGTTTGTTAAGAATACTGTCCACAGATGTTTGACACAGATGTTTTATCCTCCTACACCCCTTGAAATCTGTTTATTTCGTCGGTACCAAAAAATGCTATGAACCAGTCTCGTTGTTGACTGCTGACGTGAATTATTAACAGCAGCTTTGAAGTCATACAGGAAATAGCTGAAACACATCCAAATGCTTCATGCTCACACCCTGGCAGAGATGAGACAAAAATACCTTACGATAATGTGGTGAACTCTGTTTCCAGCTTTTTTTGTAGTCTTTCACATCATCAACCTAATTACCTGCCGATGGACTTGAGGAAATACTGTTGTCCAGGCCGTCACACACCCACTCTTTACAGCAGCGCCCTGGCAGTCGCACCAACTGAGGGTTTGGGCACTTATCAGCAGGCCTCTGCAGATCATCAGTACACAGGGGTACGCAGGTCACCCCTCCTCCCAGACAATGGCACAACTGGGCACAGGAAGGTTGAAATACCTGCCCCTCCTCCAACCGTCTGCCATTCAGCTCACAGCCCAGTTCATTCTGACCTGATTGCGGCATTGGCAGGAAGAGAGGGAGGGGAAGGAGTGTTAAGTGGATATATAAGTCATAGGCTCACTACAGCACTGCTCTGCCAAGTTGGAGGTGAGTTATGTGAAACATGTGCAGACAAATTACTTCCCAAACACATGAGATTTATTGATAGGACTACGGGAAATGTAGGCATCAACTCTGTAGTCAGAAATCAGAGGTAACTGTTGCAGCCAGTACTGGCATATTTCTCTGGAGAAACCCCTTCTGCTCAGTAATGTTCACTTTTGAAATGGTGAACAGGATGCTTTATGACTGATTATGGGAAAGTATTGCGTAAAGAAGGCTAGTGAGTACATGCTTCCTATTCTTATCATGATGAATGACACAGTCTAGTTTTGTAACATCACAACTACTTGTAGAGTGTTAACACAGTAGCACGATGGCAGTAGCTGAGGCTATATTAACACAGTAACATAAAACATACAGTAGTTGGTGGTAGGAACAATAAGTTGTGGCTTCCATATTTTGAATTTTTGTTCCAGCACATCATCATTTCACAATGTTGAAATTTCAACAAAGATGGGATTTGATACACGTCCTTACTGGTATTGTATTACATTTAAACTTGACTAGACCTTCATTCACCAGGTTCTCAAGGTTCACGAGGTGATAGGTATCGAGGTTAACACACTTCACACAATGCATGAGAATTAACACCTTGACAAACCCATGCTTTCTCACACACTACAACCATGGCCTTAAAGGCAGGATATGCTAGACGGATCTACCACAAACCTCAATGCTTGCGTCTGGCAAAAATGTCACATGTTGCTTTTGCAAACTATGATCTATACCTGTAGAAGCCATAAGTATACAGTCAGAGGAAATATGGCCAAATTTGAACAACAGTATTTGTTCTATGTAATGTCCAAACAGAAACACAAACAACTCCATACTTTGATAAAGAATGTGAAATGCATCTAAAGGCTTCACAAATAGGTGCAATATTAACAGTGGCAGTTGTAGCAATGTTAATGTTACAATATAAGTAACATTTTCCTGCAATTTTTCATTTGTTACATTTTCTAAGTAGCTGAAGATACTGAGTACTCCCCAGGTATTTGCAGCGCTAATCCAAATGAATCTGTTTTAGGTTTGAAAAACAGAATAGTGTTCTGCTCGCACCGACACACTGTCCTGGTCCTCCAGGGTAGCTGGCGCTGTAGTCACACTGCAGCCCTCGTTGGGTGTCACAGGGCAGCCGTTCAGTGCAGGCCTCCCCCTCCTGTCTGGCACACACCTGGCAGCACCCACAGCTGTCTAGTGTGAGAGGAACTCCGGCAGGGCAGTGTGGCATGGTGTGTGGGCACTGACATGGTCCGGTACACAGCTGACACCACACCTAAAGTGAGAGTTACAAATTATCTGCAGCTGTCACACAGTTGTGCTTTCTGATAAATTAGCTTGTATCTGGTATTATAACAAAGGTGGAATGAATTTGGCACTAAGAGATGTTACATAAAGATAATCCACACTCCACATTATAAACAATCTTCTCTGGAACTACTTTCTAATGAAGAAAACTGTTCACAACAAGGTCTGTGATGTACACTGAGCAAGAATGTGTTTGTTCGTTACACTGAGTAACCATGTATTTGTTCCTGGAAAACATGTTGCTGTTGACTTATTTAAATGTTTAGAGCAGTACATACACATTTCAAATCATATCTGTTGTACAGGAGGAAACATCAACAGCTTGATAAATCAAAAAAAACAAACAACCTATATATCACTGAGACTATTTGCTTGGCCATACCATTCAGGTCACATGACACTATTGCTTTATTGTAATTTGGTTGAATGTACTCTTCATATGCTGCAAATGCAAGAAACATCTGAAATACTATAAATCTTGGCAGATCGTCTTATACTGATGTTCAACTTGCATCAATTGAACCCGTATCTATTCTTCAAGTGCGACAGTAAGATATATTCGTACTGTTGAAACTCTTGAACCCTGCTATCTTCCATTTGCACATTTAACCACAAACAGACAGAGCCCCCAGAAAAATGCATTACTTACTTACTCACACTCACACCTATGAGGTAGCACACCACAGGTCATTACCACAACTACAAACTTGTAGCCCTTCTCAGGCTTACATCTAGTTGAGGGTAAGCCTCTGCATGTGTTCTGTACAGATGTGACATTAGTGTCAGTTGTTACAAGGTTACGAGACTTAAAAAAGACTTAAAGAAAATAGAATTTGTAAAATCTTGAAGTAGCAAAAAAAAAGACCAAATAAAAGACAGGAATGCTATAAATTGGTCATATTCACTCACATGTTTGAGTGTTTTGACTTTGTGTTTCACTTTCATTATAGTGTTTTCCATTCCGAGGACTGTAGAGAAAAAAGCAACACAACAAAACAAGCACGTACACAACAGACAAACAGAAAGGGGAAGTCTGACACTAGTATGAGTGGGTAGTGAGAACAAGAGCCCCCAGGGTGTTTTCAAGGGGCAGCCCCATGTAAAACTCTCATCACATTTCCAGTATGTGGCATTTCCTAAGAAACAGAGGGTTTCAGATATTTGATTAACTTATTTTGGTCTTTATATGCGAAGTGAGCTTTTCATTTATCAGTTATTACAGGAAAACATGAGTCACAATTCAAAATAAATATTCACAAATATGCTTTGTTCTCTGAGAATAAGTACTGCATTTGGAGAGATTCTTCTGTCTGACTGCTTATTTGACTGTCTCTCTGGATTTATCAGGGAGACGAGTCTGGATTTATCATGCATGGGATTACAAGACAACAACAAACTGTATGTCTAGCATCAAAAGTTACAAAACATGAACTATAACATTATATACACTTAGAATCAATAACATTGTGTGCCAAATAGCAAAAAAAGAGAAAATGCTGCATGCTGCAAGTCTAAGATTTATCTTGATAACGTTTTTTTTTATCTCAAAGGTTTTCCAGTTTATACTTTGAGATCTCAACTGGGATTATAAGGGTCTATACTTCTTAGATAATGATCTGTACCATATGTTATATTGCCCTAAATTTAATACATTGCTTCTCTTGACTGACAAATGGTAACTCACAGGACCAATAGTTATAAAACAAACTGCTTCTTCTTATGACTAGCTAACCTAGTCAGCACCTGTTTTCCATATTAAGTAACTAGTTACTTAAGCTACACATATCCTGTAGTGAACCTTTCATGGTTCTCAGTTAAGCCAACTTTGGTGCATATTCGTATGCACCAAGAAAATATTAATAACACTGTTTAGCAGTGTATGGTTCATTAACATAGAGGCCTTGGTATCATAAGGGAATATACATAGTTTAGGACAGCTAGGCTAGAAATCCCATCCTGTCTCCTAGAATATTACTGTTGTAAGTCTCTTCATGGTGTGATGATTAATGACTTTGTATTTCTGCCTCCAATAATCAGAATAAATATAAATGAAGCCAGCCATCATTGTGATACGTACAACAAGCAAGAGCAGATCACGGTCACCATAGTTCACCACGTCACTCTACAGATTTAATGCTAAAATAATGTCTTTCAGTAATGTTTTAACTGATGCAACAGATATTAACATAAATCATTTTACAGCTTTATTTTGGCACGTCTCACCTGAGTGATGATGCACAGCAGCACAGAGCAAACCAGCTGGAAGTCTCTTCTGTCCATCTTCATCACCAATGTCCCCTTTGCTCTTCTTTTTTTCCTCTAGCCTTCCTCCCTTCTTCTTCTTCTTCTTCTTCTTCTTCCCCTCCTCTAGAGGAGCGTAGATGTATTTATTAAAGCTGCCTACCCTCCATTCATTTATATAGTCTAGGTTCTGATGTCATAGGCAGTGGACTGCAAAGTAAATAGTTACAGGAGAAGAATGAAAACTCCCAGGACTATCTCCACATTCCCACAGTGAATCTTTTCCACTGCCACACAATGCCCTGGACACTTTTTACCTGCAGTATCAGCTTAGTCAGCCAACATGGTCATTTGTGGGCAAGAGATGGATTTTATTTTATTGGAAAGTTCATTAACATTGTTGTGCCTTCTATTTCTTTTTTCTTTGTCTTGCTTTCCTTTGTTTAACATCATCTCTCTATCAAAATATCCATTGGAACCCTAATAGGCTTAAATGGCTTAAAGCTGCAGCAATTGACTTTTAAACACTGGGGGGCAGAAAAACACCAAAAGAAGTTGACAGATAGACTTTGTCCACATATGAAAGCTTATAGTCAAAATCTTAGGAAACAGCATCTAATTTCCAAATGCATGAGACTCAGAGCACCATTAGCAATAATATGCCTCTGGCCACTTGACAAATGTTAGTTGAATAGTCTCTCATTTATGGTATTTAACAGTAAAGCTACACAAATCAAAATTTTTCATATTAGCAATGGATCATAAGACTATTTGTTATAAGAAAGGGTTAAACCTACAAAGAATCATCACCCAAATCTGCAGTTCCCTTCAGCTCTACAGAGCATTTTAGCTTCTTTCAGCTCATTTTCATTCTATGACTTGCAACTTTGGTTCACTTTCACTGCTCTCATCAACCTTGTTTCCAGCAGCAGCAGCGGCAGACAGATGTACACTACCTGCACCACCACCAAACAGCTGGCAGACAAAGCATAGCATCTGGCTAGTGAGCATTTAGGTGATAACATGTCCAAGATGTCTTTACAGTTTGTTCTGCTGATTGGTTGCCAAAATATGCATAAACATCAACATAAATGTTGTTTTAAAGAAAACAGAAAACTCAAGAGAGCAGAGTAACTGCTTTCACACCATTTCATTCAGTGTTAATATCAATATTTGTTGCAGATTTCATTCAGGCCCACTAATGTGTGTGTCTACATTTACAGTCAAATACATGTCATGATGTGCATGAAGTTGTTTTTATTTTCAGTAAAACTGGCAGAAACAAAGATGGGTATTTGTCTCCACCTACTGATACTCTTGTGAATAAGCACTATTATTAACTACAGCTGTGCTTTTCCTGCTACGATATGCTAACGTGTCAATTTGAGCTGACTTATCAAAAGGTTTTCTGCAACAAAGATAGTTTTCAGCAGAGGAAGTTCTACTCCACCATCTTGATTACGTTATCAGTCAATGATATGCTTTCAACAGTTTTTAGACATCAATGGAAGTATGCAGCATAGAAGAATGAGATATATGTGAGACTTTGATACACACACAATACTTGATAGTAGGATGAGTTCATTGTTGGTCTGGCTCAGCACATGAGATTTGTTGACAATAAGAAAAATATAGAATATCACCAACCTTATCCAATGCATGAATTTGATGATAATATTCACTATTGTGATTGTTTTTATCATAATGTTTTTGTGTTGTTATGTATGGAATTAGTTCAAGTTCAAGTAGAATAGAAAATCCAACCAAACCCTATAAATAGTTCTGTTTTTGTTTTTCATACAAATTCAGTGATCCATATGTTTACCTTATATAATAATTCTTAGACAAGAACTGGGCAGCAAGTTGACCATCAGCAAGCAGGAGGGATAAAAGCGGAGGGGGGTGCACCTGGGACACCAGTTGACATCACTGAAACTCTGGATGTGTTGTGGGCCAATCGAAAAGATACCAAGGAAGGAGGATGCCCACCTGATGACCCCAGTGAAGCGTTTATGCTGCTGACCCTCACTGAGGGAATGATTGCTGATTATAATACTGGATGGTAAAACTAAAACTAAGTCCTAAGAGCTCAACTCAACAACTGTGTCAATTATGTGTCAGGTGCAGGTTGTGGGGAGCAGCTGTGGAATAAATACCAACATGTTACAGCACTATCTTCCTCTGTCACAAACTTACAGCTTATTTGATGAGCTGAACTACGTGATGTTTTAATGGTGTGGAATTTTTTCATTCTCCTTGTATATTGTCTATCAGTTGTATGGTATGCTAATAGTATGTTATTAGTGATTTGTATATGTATTTGTTTTATTGTTGGTACATATCATTACTGGTTATTTAGTTTTTCTAAAGTCTTTTTTCTGTTTTCTCCTGTTTAGGGTTTCGGTTTAGGGTAAATTTAAAGTTCAAAATTGACAGTATTCTTGAAAAGTGACAATAAATATACAATACATTAGTGGAAGTGGGAGGTACTGTGAGCTGTGGTGTTGGTGGTATGTGCTAGTGTATATATAAAATAAATAAACATGCATGTATATCAAGAAAAAAAAATATTTTATTAAAAACAATATTAAATATCATTAGGTTTTATTTTCCCTTTTTTGGTGAGACGCCATAAGCTCTTTTGGATTTTTGAAAATCCTTTTTTACTACTCTGATGCATCATGTGTCTTTGTGTCTTGTTAGGGTTAAACTATAGATAAAGTAACCTAAATTATAAAATATATTTGTATATAATATAATATAAGTGTATTTTAAATTCTATAACACCTATTCAGACACCTAGTCAGTATAATTTGAACTCCTGATGTCATAACATCACCCAAATTTAACAAACAATACCAAAAAAAATAGTTGCTTTTAATGTTTTTATTTAGCAATGTTTTATTTTTGTATTTATTTTGAGGTTTGAACTATATCTCTATTTGGTAGCTTGGAGTCAGCAACAGTGGAAGTTAATGTACTGTAATTCTGATATTCTGTCACTTGAGGGCAGTGTTGAACATATTTTGCTTTCCAACACTACAACAGGCTGCACTTTGAACTATTCAGGAAGAGGTTTAGAAAAATGGAGGGGACATTTCAGCTGAGAAATGAATTTAATTGCACTATCAGACTGTGATTTTCTGCTGATAATAAGGAAGTCCCGTCAGTCATAAATGAGGAAATCCACACCGATCACATTTAAAGGAAAACATCTGTAAACAGAAAGCTGATTGACTGGATCTCCCTTCACTGAATGTTTTATCAGTTTCAGAGATATAATCAAGCTATTACATCTCTATCAAACTGTGTTCATGTGTCTGAAGAGGTGATTTATATGTTTACATACTAACATTTCATTATTTCTGACATAAACTGACGATAAAGCTGTCACCACATTTCATCTTTAACAGAATTCAACTGAAGAATAATTTGGACTTTTGGCATCTGGTAGTGTGTGTGTGTGTGTGTGTGGTTGAGGAGGTGTAACGGTCATTTCAATTTTGTCCTCCTGTTGGTATTTCAGACCTCAGTGATGAACTCTCAGGGGACTGCTGTGTGTGACATTTCATTTCAGTGTCACCCTGCACTGCAGAGCATTCAGGATATTAAATTGACATCACTTGTATGTAAATCTCCAAAATCCCTCCTGAACTGCAGATTATCCAAAAAACAGGCGGCATGATTTATTTTTTATTTTTTTACCAGACACAAGCTCCAGACAAACAGAAACTAATCAGTTGGGCAATACACAACCTTTGAATCAGTGGATCAACAGATTAAATAAAGTACATATTTGAGAGCATACTAAAGTGTAGTATTGTCAACAAATACTCATGTTTAGATCCAAACCAAGAATTAATTTATTATACTAACAAGTATTGTGCGTATGTATCCAAGGTCTGACATATTGCATTCCTCTGTGCCAATCAGTTGATTGTTTCCTTTAATAATATTGTATCATTTAAAAATCCAATAAATATTTCAGAATTTGATGATAATATCTACTAATATCATGCAGTGCTTTGTGCTCTCAAGTTTTGTCATCATAATGTTTTTGTCTTGTTACAGTATGTATGGATTTCACTAAAGCTGATTTTTAAGTCACTTTCACAATGACCCAGCTTTTCTTATCAGCGATGATTGATTGGCTGGTTTGAAATCAGTGGCTGATTGATTCTTTATGACAACTTGCAGAGATTTCTTTCTAGTTGGTGAAATGAATATAATCCACTCCAACTCAAACTGATGATGCACCAGTTGATTAATTTAACACTTGCTAGATGACTGGTTAGAGGGAGGATTTAGTTCAGTTACACCAATGCAAACTGTGGAAGCTATAGTAGGATGAATGTCAATAATTGAAATATACATACAAGAAACAGTCATAGCGCATTAACTGTATGATCCTTTTCTCACTCCATTCTAGTCTGACCTGTTTTGAGAGGCTGCAGAGAGCCTCAGTCTAACTGAAGTACACTGAAAACAAATTTCCATGTGGCTATATCCGTTGCTTCCTGGTTTAACAGCCCTGAGGGATATACTGCACATAGTGCTACATATCAATAACATGACATCTGCAGTGCAGATTCACTAACAGAGGGATTCAGCTTTTGCATACTGACTGCCTGACAATGTTTAACCTGTCACATTCCAACTGTGCATCCTTCCAGTACTGAGAGACTGTGAATGGAGAATAAGTGTGCTATTGTTGGTGGTTAATTAAACACATCAAGGCTCATCAACTTCATATTGTATTCAGCTCAAAGCAAAGTCCAGTCAGACGTTACACTCAAGCTGCAGACAACATAACACTTTGATAAACTCAACATATAATTTACTCCATGATTAAATGAATGTAGTAAATATTATGTAGTAAATGTAACATACTGTAGAAGGCACAGTGTATTTGGTGTGACAGGATGACCCATGCAGACCCGTATGGTGTCAAAATTTTTTATTGATGATTAAAAAAAATAATTTAATTAATAAAACATATGGTATGGTATGCTATGGCATGGCATGACATGGTGTGGCGTGGTGTGGTGTGGCGTGGCGTGGCGTGGCGTGGTGTGGTGTGGTATGGTATGGTGTTAGTGAATTTTCCATCATTAATATGCACTGGGTCAAACTAGGCTTTGCGGACATAGCAAGGCCTCACCAAATGATGGGTTTAGACACTGTCTCCTCTTGAGATAGTGGTAAGCAGTGAGTCTACTCCTTTTGGGGAAAACAAGAGGCATTCTGATAGTTGCGATAGCAGCCATGGTTGGATATTTTCCCTGAATGGGGTAGAGGTAACTGGAGTCAGAGGTTTTATAATATAGTGTTGGATGGAGGACAAAGGTCCTGAGTGAGGTCTAAGCAATGTTTTGTCTGTAGACCAGTAGACTAAATTCTGTATATTGTAAATGTGTTGAATCATCCCATATTTGGGCATGGCTCAACCTGTGGCATTATCTGTATGGTTTAAAGTCTATACCCGGAGGAGAGAAACTTCAGAATTGAAGGAAGCATCAGAACATAACGTGTACTGATCATTCATTCATTTCTCCTTGATCAAGTAAATAAACCTTTTCAACGTGAGACATCCTGGACTCCTGTCTACTCTCTCCATTGATGTATCTCTAACAAATGATGGCACGAAGCAGGATCTGAACATGACAACGACTGGGTAAGTGCTAATTTTAAATGTTATGCCTTACCATGTCGGTGTTTGACTAGAAAAGAACCTTTTGATTTTTATTTTGCAAATTGGCAAAGGCAAAAGTAATAAAGCCCATAAATTGATCAAAATGAAATATCCATTTTACTAAAACATGGATACTGTATCAGAATCAATGTGATTGACAACGATTGGTTGTAATAACAGAGTGTGTGGTTTTGGAGGGTCAGACTGCGAGTGGGTGTTTCCGACCCCTCGTAGGGTGGGGGGTGGCTTTGGGCTGCACTTGGCACAGGGGGACCCGTATGAGGTTTAAACAGTAAGAAAAGACGTTTTCGGGGATAGTAATTGGCTCGCTTAAACCAAGATTGCAGATTATCTGCTCTGTTTGAGCCTAGGCGCCGGTAATTTTGTGTATACACGTTTATTCTAAGCTTCAAACCAACACTGCTGCTATTGTAAAAGAGGAGTTGGAGTCCTAGATGTTGTTGGAATTGTATGTGTATCTGATGTTGTAAAGTGATAAAAATGGGCAACGACACATCCAGCACAGGTAGTAGTTTGGAATCTAGAACTACACAAATTGATTCACCAAAATATAGAAGACAGAGAGACTGTCAAGCAGTAAGAAACACCAGTGAACTGCTAAGTGCTTTGAAAGATGTTGTATTTTTACGACCAGAGCTACAGAAAAGTAGAAATTCAGTCTCCAACTATCCCAAGCTCACTAAAACAAATCCTGTCCGACACAGTAACACAGATGAACAGGCCAGCTTACAGCAAGCCACAGCTGATACAGATTTTCTCCTGCATGCCGCTGCAGTGATGGAGGGACAAAGAGTAGAAGCTGCAGAAAGGGCTAGACAGGAGAGAGAGCTAGCAGAAGTTGCAGATAGGGCTAGACAGGAGAGAGAGATAGCAGAAGCTGCAGATAGATACAGACAGAAGAGAGAGCTAGCAGAAGCTGCAGATAGAGTTAGACAGGAGAGAGAGCTAGCAGACAGGTACAAACTGGACAGAGAGCTAGCAGAAGCTAGGGGCAAGCAGGAAAGAGAGAAGCTGGAGGCCGAAGAAAGGGAAAAGAGAGATAGCACAGGACAGGCTGTGAGGCCAAAAGAAAAGGATAGCATTGTAAAATCAGGATCAGAAAGAAAGAAATCAAAAGACTGCCTTAAACAGTCTGAAGACAGCTCTCTTAACTGAGGCTGGAAACTCAAATGCATCAGATGAGAGCTGTGAAGGTGAATCAGAATTTAACACAGACGAAGAGTTAATTGAGAAACCAAGAGGACCACAAGCTCCAAGAGGTGCTAAAAGTTCCCGTCGCGGTGGCACAGACAGAAAACCTGGGAGTACAAATTCAACACCCAGAGTCACCAGACGGACACAAAGTGCTAACACAGAGCCAGGTTTCTTAAATGCTCCTAAATTAATGATTGGAGAGACAGCTGTTTGCAAACCATGGACACCTGCTGAAATTTTGGATTTGGCCAGAAAGTCTCTAAATCCGATAATACAGGGTGAGGAGTACTGGGTGTGGTTGTCTCAAACATGTAAGGTGTATAACAGTCTGATGCCTGATGTCCAAATGTTGCTTGAATGTACGTATCACACTCACTGGCCTCTGTGTAAGGATGAGTTTGTTTTCCCTGCTGCAACGGAGGATGGCCGGTGGCCGCAAGTCAAACCTATGAGGATGAACAATGAAGCTAAAACAGCAATAACAAAATGTGCTAAAAAGCGTTGTGATTTCTCAGAAGTGGTTGACTGTGTTCAAGGTCCTGATGAGAGTGTGCCTGAATTTATTTAGCGATTTATGCAAGTGTGGGATAATAATGCTGGAATGAAACGAGAGGAGAATGCTCTCCTTGCCATTCACACTTTGCTGCAAAATTTGAAACCGCAAATTTCCACAGCATACAAACTGTCAGCCCCAGATTGGCAAAGACTAGATTGGAAAACAACAAAATATGTACAGGAGTGATATTTTCACTACTGAAAAATCCACTTCTAGGTCTAAAAAGATGATGCAACAGGCACCATATCAGAGTGGCGAGCAGCCCACCTACAGAAAATACAACAAAAAGAGATTAAATTGTCACAGATGTGGGAAAAAGGGACACTGGGCCAAAGAGTGTCAAAGCAATCCTAGACAGGAGAGATATCCTACAAATCCGAACCAGCTTCGCCTCACATACGAACCCCAACAGGCGCCCCAATACTCTCAAGAGCCGAACTCTTACTCTCCTCCCCCACCTCCTCCTCCTCCTGGCTCACACACAACTCAGCCAGTTGCGCACGCATCGCAGACATATTACAATCAAACACAGGGAGGCTGTGGAGAGATAGGATCAGAACAACCACTTCACATTCGAGGAGCAACTATTCAGATTTCCAATAATCCCTCTGAGGAGCCAATGACATCAGTTCACGTTAATGGTAATAATGTTGATGTTTTGGTGGACAGTGGAGCAACTATCTCCACAGTAAAAATCTCTGAGCATGTGTGCACTCCGACCTCCTAGATTTATCACAGAGTCTGCGGCATTCCCCAAGTGTAGAAGGCACAAATGTACAGCACTCTTTTCTGATATCTGAAAAGAGCCCAATTAACCTCATGGGGCGAGATTTGCTTTGTAAGCTTCATGCAACAATTCACTGCACCCCTGAAGGGTTGTTTTTAACCCTACCTGATCACAGAGCAGCCCAAGCATTTCAGTTTTTGCAATCCACTGTTGATTGTTTGTATTGTTGGATATTGCCAAATTTTAACATGTCTTCTATGTTCACAGTGCCCAACATTCAGAGCATGTGCGTCATTGATGTCTGCCATGAGGCCTCTACTGATTTGTCATTGCACAGCAGCCTTTAACCCTTTGGAGCAGTATAAGGTATTGGCTAATGATTTCCTAAACACATAAGAGGGGTTGGAGAGTGAGCAATGTTTGTTTGTTGGTCCGCAAGGGTGCGCTATTCCAATTCGACTGTCTGACACACAACATACACTGTTTCATGTTAAAGATTCATTTCCACACACCACTGTAGCTGTTGCACCTGGAAAAGAGGCAAAACATCTTGGTAAAATGGTGGTTCGATGGCAAGCACTGAGAGGAGCTGTAACAGCCTCTCAAAACCAAACAATAATACACTTGGGCGAGGAACTGTATTTGTTATCATTAAGTGAGAACACTCAGTTACCAGAGAGCACATTTGTTTTATTTCGGCCACCTCACCCTGCAGAATATGGGCCTCCGTCAGAGCTTTAAGAGATTCCTTCATTTTTATGGGCAAAACACAAAAATCATGTAGGTTTTGTGAATTCGGCTCCACCTCATAAAGTCACACTGAAACCAAATATCACATTGCAAACTATCAGACAGTACAACTTGCCTCACAGAGCTATTGCTGGAATTGAAAGAGTTATGCAATCTCTATTGGATCAAAATGTACTGGTGCAAACTACCAGTCCATGCAACACACCCATTTTGCCCATCCCAAAACCATATTGTCCAGACAAATGGAGATTTTAGTCTATTAATAATATTGTCGTGCCCACAGCTCCCATTGTGGCAGACACTCATTTGATTTTAGCCTCATTACCATCCAATTCAACACACTACACAGTCATTGATCTATGTCCAGCTTTCTTCTCTATTGTTGCATCCAGATAGCCAGTATCTGTTTGCATTCTCGTTCAAAGGCAAGCAGTATACATGGCGGCGTTTGTCACAGGGTTATGTCGAGAGTCCAACAGTGTACATATGTCACATATTTAGGTCACCTCCTGAAGGATGGACAGCGCCTCCTATCACCAGAAAGGGTGAAACTGCTGGTCAACATGCCTCCCCCCAGAACTAAGAAGGGCATGCTTTCATTCTTAGGGATGGCGAACTATTGCAGACACTGGATTTTTGAGTATGTGGCTATGGACTCTGTATTGCGAGCAGCCACACTGCAGTCAGCTCCACTTGCAGTTCAATGGACTGATGACATGCACAAAGCTTTTCAGAACTTAAAGCATGCTCTCACCATGGCTCCAGCATTAGGATTGCCAGATCAGCCATTCCGTCTACATGTACATGAGAGAGAAGGCATTGCTACAGGCATTCTAGTACAAAAACATGGGTCTCACTACCGTCCTGTGGCATACTACTCGTCTCGAATGTCCCCTGTAGTTCTTGGTATGCCAGGTTGCCTGAGAGCGGTGGCCACAGTTGCTATTCTGCTTGATAAGTCCGCTCCCATTGTACTGGCTCATGGAAGAGGGGTGATCAATGTTATTCGCTCACAACGGTTTGCACAGGGTATCACACAGGTCTCACAAACTCTTGTTGAAAGTGGCTTGATATGCCACAGCACTGTGCGACATGACCATTTGGAACCCCCATCAGGTCCATTTATAAATGCATTTGCAAATAGATTTTGCACATATGCCCAGTTGTCAAGGCTACAAGTATTTGTTAGTCATAACATATTGATTTTCAAAGTGGATTGAATGCTTCCCAACCAGGAAAGGAGATGCCAGAACTGTTGTAAAGTGTCTTCTAAGATAAGTAATTCCAAGATTCGGGGTGCCACAGGGAATAGATAGTGACAGAGGTCCAGCTTTTGTATCACAAATCACACAGGGACTGTCAGCTATCTTAGGATTCGAGTGGCAGTTATATGTTCCTTATCACCCACAAAGTTCAGGACAAGTTGAAAGGATGAATGCAACTATCAAAGAAAGACTGACTAAAACGGTACTGGCGACGGTTCTGAAATGGCCTGATGCCCTACCTCTGGTGTTGTAATCAATTCAAAGTGCAACCACAGGACTTAGTCTTCATGAAGTGTTGATGGGGAGGCCAATGTCCACAGGGACAAGCCCCCCTTTAACTCCACACAAAACTACCTTGGTCTTTACTGATGAGTTCACGAATTATTATGTGAAAAAACTAACAGAGATTTTGAGAAAAGATCATTTGCAGGTATCCAAGAGGCTCTCCAAACCATCAGAGGAACCAATTCATCCTTTTAAGGAGGGTGACTATGTACTAATCAAATCTCTGGAAAAAGTGTATTTGTCTCCTAGGTGGAAAGGATCGTACCAGATGCTGCTGACAACCAGGACAGCTTTAAATGTTGAAGGCAAGGCAGAATGGATTCAGACTTGCCCCCGCAGCCACCAGAGAGGATGTGCAGGTCATTGACAGGTAATCGACAATTACTCATCTTTTCACTCCTGCTAGGTGGGCTGGGCCAAGTTAAAGGCCTGGAAGTTTCAGGAGATGGAGAGCAGGGAGGCTTTTCAGGGATGAAAATCCATTTTCAGCAGCCTGCTTTTCAGGGATGAAATGAGTATTTTGCTGTATTGCTGTAATCACATCTATGTGTATGTACCACCTTTTAAAGAGTAAAAAGGTTTCCTTTTGAGATGAGATAGGGTAAACGTATAGGTCTTGTTTCCTCCATACCATCAAGGCGTGGCCTTAAGCACCTTGCTAGACTAGGAGTAGTTAACACAGGGTTCTTGTTTGCTTTTTCAGATGACTTATGTTGTCTGTCCTGAGCTCCTTTAATACTTCAGTGTTTCAGGGGTTCTTCATTCCTTTGAGGGTGAGCCTCACAACTGCTCTTGTTGGTGGGAAGGTGGAACTCATGTGTCATGTGACAGAATAGGTATATGTGGTACATAAGAGGGGAATGGTATGATTTTCATGAAATGTTTTTCAATTCATTTTTATTTTTCCCTAAGGACATTCATTGTAACTGAATGTTACTGTGTGAGTTTATGTTTTCAATACCATGTGATTTTGTCTTATGTGACTTTTGTGGATTTGTACTGTAGATGCTGCTTCTGTTCTGGTACTCCGTGGGTAGTCTTGCCACTGTAATGTCTAGACTAGAGTATGGGTAGTCAGTATTGATCTCCTGATCAATAAGAGGGGATTGTTAGGGAATTTTCCATCATTAATGTGCACTGGGTCAAACTAGGCTTTGCTGTAAAGGCAAGGCCTCACCAAATGATAGGTTTAGACACTGTCTCCCCTTGAGATGGTGGTAAACAGTGAGTCTGCTCCTTTTGGGGAAAACAGGAGGCATTATGATACAGGTGCTATAGCAGCCGAGGTCAGATATGTGTTTGACTGACTAGAGGTAACTGGAGTCAGAGGTTTGATATAGTGTTGCATGGAGGACAAAGGTCCTGACTGAGGTCTAAGCAATGTTTTGTCTGTAGACCAGTAGACTAAATTCTGTATGTTGTAGATGTGTTGGATCTGCCCATATTTGGGCATGGCTCAACCATGGGCATTATCTGTGTGGTTTAAAGTCTATCCCAGGAGGAGAGAAGCTTCAGAATTGAAGGAAGCATCAGAACATAACATGTACTGATCATTCATTCGTTCGCTTCTCCTTGATCAAGTAAATAAACCTTTTCAATACAAGACATCCTGGACTCCTGTCTACTCTCTCCATTGATGTATGGGCTGCATAACAGTATGGTATGGTATGGTATCTTTATTGATTCCCCTAGGGAGAAATTCAAAATGTACACAACAGTCTAAGTGTTAAAAAAAATAAATAAATAAAATAAAATAAACAATCTCTGTGTATATATAAGAATAAAAAAAATCAATTTGGTGATAATAATAATAATCATAATTCTACTTATTTTGTTTATGAATGATACATTTTTAATTCTATAGAACTGCTATTTTGGAACTATATATCATTAGACATCACAGAAATTAAAGGTAGAATGAACTAAAATGCATCTTAAAAACATGATGAATAATTAAATAATCTGTTGCCATAAACATAAATTATTGATCATATCCATCTAACTCCTCCCTTAGTGTATAGTGTAAATAGAGAGGAGATCAATACGTGTTTTATATTATTTTATTGCTAACCTCATCATGCATTTTTCTTTTATACAGCTAATGGGGATCCTAATAAACTAAACTAAAGATGCATCTGTGAGTAGTAACAAAGCAGCTAAAGCTGCATCACACAATGTGTCTAATCACTTCATCCATTGTCTAATCAGGGTTGGATTAACACACTCAGTTGTTTGTTGGTTGCACGTCAATTAACTCATAGTAATATGATTTGAAGAATAAAACATTATTAATATGGATAATTTCAGTACAGTATAAAATGAAATAATTAAGGTTTTAAAACTATTTTTGTACACATGGCTTCAGTATTAGGTGATGATGATGATGATGATGATGATGATGCAGTGGCTGACCTACTGAACCTGGGTCAAGGGCTCTGGGATTAGTCAGTCTGTTTGTCAGGTTGATCCATGCCTGCAGCCATGGATTGATTACACTGTGGCAGGCAGAGTCTGTATGCTGTGTTTCAGTCAGTCATGCTGGCACATTTAAACATGAGGAGTAAAACTTTGTATTTTTGTGCCAATGATTTGGAGAAATTTCAATCTTCATCATGAGTTCCTGCCAAAACCTTAACATGAGCCCAGTGCAGAGTGAACTGTCTTTCACAATAAGGCAACTGACACACTCTCATTTTATTATATTTTCTTTTATGTTTTAGCTGAAAACATAATCAGAGCACTTCCATTAACATCCACACATCAAAGTAGGGCTGGGCGATATGGATAAAACCAAATATCACGATATTTTTGAACAAATACTTCGATATCGATATTGCAACGATATTGTACAGATGACTGTTGGTGCTTTCACAAAATATTTACACAATGCGATTTTTAATAAATAATCATCAGCATTGTGGATATATTGACTAAGTGGGTTAAAAGCAAATAATAGAACAGCTAGAACAATCTGGTAAGTTCAGATAATGACAAATGATAATGAATTACTTTAATGCCGCCTTTAAAACCAGGAAAAGACTCTTATGCCATATCACCATATTACAATATGCCAAATTAGCCAGTCAGTTACACCTAGGGAGGCAGAATAATGACAAAGTGGGAAAAAAGCAACCTAAGGACCAGGAAGAAACACTTCAACACCAAATTCTAAGACAATATCTAGTATCATATCACGATGTTGATATAATATCGATATATTGCCCAGTCCTACATCAAAGTATTTCAAATTCTTCCGTTTTTCTCTTGCTGTTGCTCCATTAGTTTCAGTTTGATTCAATAGAAACACTGTTTTTAGGAATTTACAGAGCATTCTTTAAAAAAAAAAAAAAAGAAAGAAAATATGTGCTTGTGAGCTGCTTTCATAGATTTGTCTTCCTTAAAATCTTTGTATTTTAGATGTATCATAGAAGTGTTCAAACAGACACCTTGATTACACATTTCAGCTCTTAACAGTGAGTCAACAGTGAAATCATCATTCATGTTCATCAGTAAACAAGTCATGTGTGAGGAATCAGTTATTCCCACATGTCCATTGGGCACAACGAAGGGTGGAGGAGGCACACCCTGCTAACCGCCATAGAAAACATGTTTATTTCCTTTCTTCACTCTTTCTAGCTGGATTGAATTCCCTCCTGAGCCTCCTACACACTTCAGTCACTGTCAATAACAAACTAAACTACTAACCAGCAGGTCTGTAACATGCTAATTAGCACTAAACACAAAGAGCATCTGAGGCTGATGCTAATGCTGTCAATTTAACAAGTTATAATAGCCACATTTAAACCAAATTGAACAGAAATGCATCCAGTAGTTAGAGATAGATAGATGTTGTGTTAAAGAAGTTACATTATTTGGGGACCATAAAAGTCTGTAGAACATTTCCTCATAATCCATCTCTTGATGAAAACAGTACACTGACAAATCAACAATGTCATCTCTGTAAGTATGGCTTTAAAATGTTAAAGGGCTAGCTCATCATTTTTTTTTAGGTCTATCTTAAAACAACAGTCAGGATCCCAAATAAACATTTTAATAGTTTTTTTTGTTACTATACTTCCACCACAGCTCAACAGGAAACACTAAGAGGGAATTTGATGTTAAAAAGACTGTAAATGTGTCAGATATCACTTGATATGATTATCTCACACTGATGAAGCTCAATAGAAGCTGATGGATTTAGTCCTCCATCACTTCCACTGAAAGCACATATCTTTTAATAGTCAGTATGAACAGGAGGAATGTTCATCTCAACACCTGACTGCTGCTTTAACACACATTTGTGAACTTATACTTCAAGAATTCAAACCCAAACAACACACTGATTTGAGGTATTTCCAACCTTTATTGAAACAGCTCTGATATGTACAAAGTCAGCATTTAAAAAAAACAACATGTTTTTCATTCAAGCAAATCCGCTTTAGTAACATGTACAACCGAGGATTGAAAATATAGTGAAATAAAAAGGGTTCGTACATCCACCTGAACGCAACCAGGTCCAGTCCAAACAAGTACACTTCCTGTCAGGATGAGGGAGGCAAAGTTGCATAGAAGAGTGTTACATGTAAAATAGCGTTTAGTCAAAACATGGTGTTCCCGCACACACATTAACAGCTACATTATGACCATACATCCCCGAAAAAAACAGGCAGGTACCAGCGTCCCCCAACACCAAAGGAAAGCATCCAGAGGCAGCTACATGGACATGAAGGGGGGGGGGGGGGGGGCATCAGAAAGGGGTTTGCTTCAATCTCTTTTGATATTGGTGACGTACATTCCTCTAAAAATAACAATTCCTCAGAAATCTGAATACATCTTTAAAAAAACAAACAAACTATGTGAGCTGTTCATTACAAGCTCTACTCCACTGTTAGCTCACCTCCAGCTCATGATCATCATAATCTACCCTGCACAATACAATAGTCATACATTAGTGAAAACATAAAAGTTGGAACTGAGGTACATTATTCAAAAGAAGCTCAAGAAATTTAACCAAGTCCATCATGATCTGTGTTGATCTAAAAAAGACGTGTAAACATCTGTATCATTGTAAACGCGGAGTTCACTATGCATCTGGAAAATAACTGAAGATGAAAGCAGTATCACTTACTCCACCCCCCCGCATCCCCCCACATTTACAATCCTATTCTCGTCAAGACAAAATAAAAAGGAAAACCTGCACACACCCGACAAATACTGTGATGACTTTCAATTCAAAGCTTCTTGAAGTCTGCCAGGGTTTTGTCTCAAAACTGAGGAATGTGTGTTTGTTGGAAGAAAAAAAAAAAGCAATGGCTCAGTAAAAGAAAATGTGCAGAGACACGAGGTAGTACAATAATTAAAAGAAAAAAAAAATTAAAAGAAAAAAAAACAAAACAGGATTCTTTTGAGTCATTCAGGGTTCTTTCATCTCACATTTCAGGATTCTGCTGTGTTCCCATCTTTGGTTCCAGGGCAAAAAAACTAAACAAAAACTGGCTTCAAATATTCTGCTTCTTTTTATTTATTCTTTTTTTATGCTTCTTGACTTGTTTTTCACATTCTGATTTTGATCACAGGTGCAGTTACAACTCTCTAAATCCTGCTGTTAAAACACATTTTCATTTTTCTACCCAGAAATAAACTTTAATGCGTCTTAAACTTTATGAAATAACTGCAGAATTGAACATGAATGGCACCTGTTCAAACATCAGATCCTCAGTTCTCTTTAAATATGTTGTTTTACTTAATTTTAAAAAAACAAAAACACAAAAAACCCCCATTAAAATAATATTGATCCACGTCTTATTCCGAATTCATGTGAATTTCAGAAAAACATATTTATCTTGGGGGTCAAATAAATAATGACGAGCATATAACCTGAATAAATATTTAGATTGCCAAATTGAAAGAAAAACCCACCAGTTAATCTGGAGCCAAATCTTTCCATCTGATCAGTGATTTCAAGGCACCAAAGGTTTAAGAATTAGACTAGAGCAGAATCAAAAGGTGTAAAAATGACCATGGAGTCGAAATTTCATTTGCCAAATAATCTGCTTTCAACACGCAGTTTCTAGTCAAAGGCAAAAAAGTAGGGCAAAAAAAACAGAAAAACAGAAAAACATGGGGCATGCAAAAATACTTCAGTTTAAAAAGCTTATACGTCTCCAGATATAATCCCTATATAAAACATAACATTCACTCTATTGTGTGTGTGTGTAGCTTTTTCCAATCTGGATCCATACACAGAGCTGTTGTCACATTTCACATTTATGAATGTAAAGACTGTTTGGGGGGGGGGGGGGGCTTTACTGTCCTGGCTTTTGCTTCCATGCCGACTAACACAAATAACATTCAATGAACTGCAAATGAATTGAAACTGAAAACACTCCATCTTTAGTGAAACCTGCTCTGCTGACTGTGACGCGCAGTTTGCAACACTTGAACTTTAGAAATGGTTTGGAAATCATAACAATAATAATAATAATAATAATAATAATAATTTAAAAAATATGTGTGGCGCTGTGTCAGAAACAGGCAGAGAGGTCTGGATTGATTCTGTGGTGTGACTGAGTTTTCCACTGATCCCTTTGGACTGAAGAGCAGCGCTGCCTGCAGGCTGACACACTGATGAAAACATGATCGCAGTACGAAGAGAGGAACTAAACCCTGTTTCAAAAATATCTAACAGGAAATGATGACTAGTTTTTACTGTGAGATCATTCTGCTGTGCTGTTTATAACGAGGTAATTGTCCCTTTAAAAGATCTGGTTGCATCAGGATGTTGTGAGTAATGCTGTGTATATATTATATACAATTTACACTCACTGGTCACTGCATTAAGTCAGTGCATTAGCCAAAAACTGTTTGAATTGAATATCTGGGGTATACACTACATCACCATATATGTTAATATAGCAATATAACATCACAAATGTCATGACATTATCCACTCCTGATGACTCAGCATGACTCATGTAGCATACCTCAGTGTAAACTAGACAATAATAAATGTCAACCCGACAATAGAAAAAAAGGGCGCTGACAGAGTTTTGTGTCAAGCGTCGCCGGGGGTTACACGTGGTGCTGATGCTGAAACACACCAACGGGAGATACAACACGAGACAGAACCAGACTTCGTTGCGATTTTGGGACAAAAAATAGCAGAAGTGAATAGCATGAAGCAGGAGTGTGTTTGTTTGTGTGTGTGTGTGTGTGTGTGTGATGTCACAGTGTTTCATTGAATATGATCAAAGTGCAGGATGTGAAAATTGTGAACATTGAAAACCAACCAGAGCTACAAGATTAGCTTGCTGCAGTAAAGACAGATTCCTATGTGGAGCCAAATCAGCAAACAGTCCCTTTAGTTCAGCATGATGTCATGTGTGTGTTTTCTGATGGGAACTTCTCCAGACATTTGATGGAGGAGTTGGCTACGTCACTTTCATAAGACGTAAGGGTTTTTTTTGTTTTTTTTGTTACAATATTCGGGGCGAGAAACATTCTGTATCATGATTGGCAGGTGACCTCACTGTAAACAAGTTCAAAGAAAACTACAAAAAAAAAAATCCCATTTCAGCATCCAAACTGCAGGTTTAACTGCTTTCCTCACTTCTCCTTTATCTTCACAGTCTTCAGATTAAAATGGGGAAACCCTCTGTGATGTAGCAGCTCCAGGTACCAACACGTATCTACAGAGAAACACAAGAGAACAGTCATTAGAAACAAGAGAACAAGAGAAACAGGCACACAACTGATATTTTAAAGTCTGACTGCACATGTGGGAAAGTCGAGAGGAGGGAGCTTGAGGCTTGTTGCAATAAATAGGAGAGAAATGGGATTAGTGACACACTCCATGTAGAGTACACACAGCACAACAGCATGAAACTGTGTTCTCTGATCAGCTGCACAACCCGCTCTCTTGTGTGCGTGTAAACACAGTCGAATGTCGTCTGCAAACAGCTTCTGTCAATAAGACCAGCTGCTCCCACTGGCCTCACGCACGTTAATGACTCTCAGGTTTAATGTTTCTGGTGACCTCTGACCTTCTTCACACAACCAACTTCAGCCCAAAACTACCACATGAAATCTGATGCTAAGATTGTCTTGAAAATGTAAGAAATACTTGAGGAATGACTTGTCCATTCATTGAGTTACTATCTGAAACCTCCCCTGCAACTATTATAAATAAATCATTTAGATAAATCACATTTTTAAAAAAAGATAAAATAAATATTAATACATAATTACATAGATAGATAAAATACATAAAGAATAAAAACATGTATAAAAAAAGATAAATAAATATATAAATAAATAAAATAAATAGATAAATCATTTAAATATCTATTCCACACATAAAAATACTGCTTTGAAAAAAAATAAGTGTGTTATTTAGTTTGGTATTTGGCTTCAAGTTTCACCATCATACCTCTGTAAATTGAATACTGGACCGTGATTGGCTCCAGACTCTACTACTACAGTCACAAATCCTGAGATTTAACATGAGCACAGAAACACTCTCCTCCTTCAGCAGATGAATGTAAAAAACAAACTGTGTACAGATAAGAAAACAACATCCAGCTGTAGGAACAAGAAGAAGAAAAAAAACATGTTTGAGTGGAAGGAGCCTTTAAGCTCTAATACAACAGTGCTGCTCCCCTGACAGGAGAACATCTGTCAGCAGCTGTGGAACAAACTAACTGTGTATTCCTCCAGGAGACAGTGAGGAGCCCTGGAGGATTTCACCTAACAGCCGGCTGCTTCACACACACCCTGAAAACCATGTCTGTGTGTTTGTTTGTGTGTGTGTGTGTGTGTGTGTGTGTGTGTGTGTGTGTGTGTGTGTGTGTGTGTGTGTGTGTGTGTGTGTGTGTGTGTGTGTGTGTGTGTGTGTGTGTGTGTGGCATAATAAGAGATGCAGACACTCCACTAACCCCTAACAGCTTCATCCTAACCGCTGAACCTCACTGCACGGCGGCAGGGATGTGAAACACAGAGATGTGCTGAGTCAGTGCAGCGACGCCACTCTGCTGCAGCAAATGATGTCTGACTGTTTTTTTTTTACTGCAGTGTACCCTGCCTACTGCACACACACACAGACACACACACACACACACACAGGATCAACAGAGCAGCACAGATGCCTTTCTATACATGCATTTCTGATTGCTCCATATTTTAGAGAATAAAGAAACATGATTGGATATAGATGATGTAATGTGAAGCTAGAGTGAGTAAAGTGGAGATGACAGGGTGTAACTGAAGCCTGAGCTGTGGAGCTGTGGAGCTGTGGAGGTGGGATGGAGCATTAGGAGCTTTTTTTACTGGAGGTCACAGGGCCTACTGTCAATCACACAGCCAGGATAGCTGACTCCAGGGAGCCACAGACGCTTTCAAATAGCCTGGGAGGTCCGGAGCTTGTTTACATGTCTGACTACATGTCACTTTGTTGACCGGCCATGTTGAGGATTATCCTGAGCTAATGTGCGGCAGCCGGGGGGCTGCAACGGTCCTGTGTTCAGTCTGACATAGGGCTGCTCGATAAAAAAATCATAATCACGATTATTTGGGTCAAAATTGAAATCACAAATATTAAAACAATTTTTAAACTTTAGAACATGCTTTATTATTGTCCATTCAGCTTAATTAATTTTCTCTCCCAGCAGCAGCCTTTTATCTGCCGCTTAATGCAACACACAGCAGAACATGTGCAGAGATATTAGTGCTGAGACTGAGAGAGTTACCATGACGATAGTTCACACATCACATCCTGGTTTTTAATAATTAGTCAGTAAACTCAGCATCGTCTGACGCAGGCTGGAAACTCTGCACTTTTATTTACAGTTCAAACATTTCACTGTGTGTTTCAGCTTCTGTCAAACTAACGGTGCTGCGGCGGCTTCCTGTCTAAGCTTTTCAAAATAAAACCTTTGTTATTGAGCGCTATCTCATTATTATTAAAAATAGTTTCCCCTCGATTTTATTAGTTTTGAGTTCGTTTGGCCCCTAAATCGTAATCACGATCAAATTTCAAATAATTGAGCAGCCTTAGTCTGACAGAAGCTGCAGCAGTCCTGTGTTCAGTCTGACATGACATGTGCAGTCACAGCTGCACTCTGTGGTCATATATTTTCCCTCCCGTCCTCGGTTACATAACAGACTTAAAAGTGCTTGGAGCGTGGATTTGGAGGCTAATGCAGCAGCATGTAAAGACAACATGTTTTATTAGAGCTGAGCTGTCGATTTTTATGGAGCATGGGAATTCGGGCTGACGGAGTTTGTGGGTTTGGCGCTTTATAAATTCATCAAAGAACACGGTTGTTGGTCACGTCAACATGCTCTAACTACTGATGCAGCATTGTGATACACAGCTTAAATATTCAGTCATGTTTGAGAAGGATGTTCTTTCTTCTATCCAAACTGTGTGACGGTTGAGCCTGAAACACTACAAAAAGATCTAATATTTACAGTGTTGACTAATGCTAAACAAACACATTTTCTCACTTATCCCCTATGGTATTTACACACACACACACACACACACACACACACACACACACACACACACACACACACACACACACACACACACACACACACACACACACACACACACACACACACACACACACACACACACACAGGATTAAATTTCAGTTAGGCTGAGCGTTTGGTCATGTCTATTGTTGAGACTTCTGTCAGCAGTACAATGGAGATAAAAATGAGTTTTGCTGTGTGTGGTTTTATATTTCTTTTTCCTCTTTCTTGTGTGTTCTAGTGAGTTTTTTCCTTTTTTTATATTGTATTGTATTTTTGTATTATATTGTGGGTTTATATAACCGTATTGTTTTTTTCTGTTAATTGTGGAACCCAGGAAGAGTAGCTGTTGCCCAGCAAAATGCTAATGGTGATCTTACTAAACTAAACTAAACCAAACTAAACGAGAACCTTTGATTTAAAAAAAAAAGTTCCTAAAGAAAGCTGTTCTTTAGTCTCTGCAGCTAATGTCTGAGCATACCTTGCATCAGCATTGCATCATGGTCTAGCACAGTGTGGTTCAGACGCTGGCATGTCTGCTTTCTCTACAATAAAAGGCTCTGACGCAAAACCATTAGTCCAGTTATCTATGAATGAATCATGAGGCTCCCGCTGAGCTCCTGGAATCTGAGAGAATCTGAGCTACAATTTACTGCGTTAACGTCCTTTCTATATGAGAGTATGTTCCATCCTATTAGAGCTGATTCTTTTCATTATGAGTCACTGTTTTTGTTTCATTGACAGTTTTTGGCCACAGAAGCTGACATCAGTGAATATTTGGCAGTTTTTGCTTCTTATTCTAAAACAAAACATGTGTGGCTTAAATACAGCTGCTATCCTGAAGAGATCACACTAACACTAACTATCATGAGTTATATTACTACGGTCACCTATTTCATAACTAAGCGATATCGATATATCGCTCAGCTGAACTTATTGGCTGATATTGACCTATCACAGATATATGTATCAGTAAATATGTTGTCTGATATGTGCTGATATTTAAAAAAAAAAAAAAAAAAAAAAAAAAAGTTATAAAAGGAAGCATTTCATGTTTCTTATATATGAATGTTTTTTTGTTCTGTGTATTTTTTTAATTCATAGCTAATTATGTTGATTTAATTCCCAGCTGTGTTTTTACTGTTTCAGAGCTCTGATGCCATTTTGTACAATAACGTTTTAAACTGTCAAATATTCCTGGATAGTGTTTGATAAGCACAATTGAGGGAACATTAAAAACAAATCATGCTTACGTATATAATATACAGTACATATAACATTATCAGCTGATATATCAACATCAGAATTGTTTTGCTCCATACTAAAGGTATAAAATCAAGTATGAGTCAGGCCCTGGTATATAATCTGCATTATTTCTATATGTGTAAACTAATGAAAATGTTTAAAATCTAACCAGACAATCACATTTAACTGAAGGTCACATTGGCCAATAAATAAAATAAATGAACAATAATTATTATTATAATTAGATGCCAGACGACATCATATGAATGATTTATACATTGCTCTTCATAATGTAAAGAAGGAGGTGTGTCCTGCTGGATGAGTGGTTAAAACACACACTATTAACTGTCCATTAAAGACAAAAAAAAACCCTCATTAGCATTGAGCCTTTAAAAGCCCAAATATCAACAAAAGGGTTTCCCCATCATTGACACAGTCAATCAGAACTGCTTCCTGATTGGTCGGACAGCTTTAGAAACCCCCGCCCAGACTGTGTCCGTTTCTGACACTTTGACACAAACAACCTGACCCACATTTACACCCACATTATGCTGTGATAGGCCAGCTGTGCACAGGTGCTTTTGTCATTCCTAACTATTTCACTTTAAAAACAGACTACAACCCATTTTAAACCAATATAATATCACTCATTGCTTTATGACGTATGGTGAAAGTGTGAACTACTCTTCCTTCTTTTTTTCTTGACAAATATTGAGTGGAGTGAGTGGAGAACGTGCAGGGGGCTGACTGGGAGATGGAGGAAAGGATGAATGGAGGAGTTGGGGGAGGTGGGGGTTGGTGGGGGGGTGGGGTCGCAGCAGACTGATAGGCGGAAAGCAGAGCGGGAAGAGAAGGAAGGTCAGCTGGGGTGTTTGCTACTCTCATAACCCCACCCTGCTCACATAATATGCAATCTTCCCCCTCCCCCACCACAGCCAGGCACACAGGGAAGAACAAACAAAAGGCAAACACATATGATATAATGTCTGACATAGATGGGGAAAAATCTACTTATAACAAGCAGATTCATAAATGTTACATCGACTATCTATGTAGAAAACAACAGGAAGAGTGAGAAAATGCTCACTCAGCCTTTTTTTTTAAAAACACAAGCATCTGTGTGTTGGTGGATGTGTGGCCCTGGGGCCAAGGGGTTGGCTGCAGCTTTAGTTGCATAAGTCTTGGTTAGCTGCAGCACAAACAGAAGACATAAGAGCACATACACTGAGCACAGCACTTTCTAAATATGTGCCTGGGGTCAGACGCCCACAGCATAGCATAGCATAGCATAGCATAGCATAGCGGGAGTGGAACATGTCACAACACCTCCCACTGTATGTATGTATGTATGTGCGTGCGTGCATGTGTGTGTGTTATTTACAACACCTGACTGACAGGCCAGAACACACCCGGGGGACAAAGATCATGACATGGACCAAGACTGTAAAACTCCTCCAGAGAGCCAAACTACACTGAAGCTCAGCTAACGTAAACACACTACATGATCCTCACACACAGAACACACAGCCCTCCTCTACCTGAGTGTGTGTGTCACTCAGCTGCTCTTATTTATATATATTTATATTTAGGTCAATGAGGTTTTTTTTGTGTTGATGTGGTTTAGTTTAGATTTAAAGGGGTCAAAATGTGAAAATAAACGTATGAATAACTTGGATACATTCCTTTTTTGTGGACCCCGCATCAAATTTCTGCTTTTAATCCATTTTGAGAGAATATATTAGAGGATTATATTATCTATTATCTATTATCTATCTATTTTCATTAGATTTCATTATATTGATTATTCTGCCAGGCAGTCACTGCTCCAGGCACAACTAATACCACAGGAAACAATCAGGAGAGATACATTTGAACTGATTTATAGATGTGTGGATGACTTGTCTGAGCTCTGATTTTATTGAGAAGAGAAGAAATGGTTAAAATTTGGATGCAAAATGAGTCATTAGGCCTCTAAGCCATTGCAAGATGGAGTTTACAGGTAGTACTACTCTTTCTAAATGTACACAGTGAAGCATCTGACTCACTGGCTACTTACAGGAAACACAGGCCGGAAATTTAATTTAAAGGGAAGAGACGAGGATTGCTTATTTCTCTGTGGCTAATGGCTACGGCGGCTATATCCAGATAATGCATGGGAGAGCATCATGAATTATTACAGTTTTTCACCCTCTTCTTAAGAGACTGCTGTCAGTTTGCTGCTGTCAGTTTCTTTCTCTCCGTTTTTGCTCATCCCTTTGTTCATCTCTCTTCAGTTCCTATTTTTAGGCCATTTTTTTTGGTTCACAGATGCTGCTTTATTTCAGTAACAGTACAGTACAGCCTGAGTCAGGAGAAGGGTCACATAGAGGAAGGTTGGATGACGTGTGTTGATGCAGCTAGTATATTCATATGTGTAGTCTCAATGTATTTTGACAGTTTAGCTCCAGACATGATGACTCAGCAAATTCATCATGATCCTAAGAAAAATATTAGATCATGCATTCTGATCAGCTGTTGGCCAAACTGAAAAGGTCAGGTCAGCGATTTCCACGGTATCCAAGGATGCTGCTAGACTAACGACCAATCAAGTTTATCCGTCACATGTTCCTGGTAAAATTAAGGAAGCGGGACCTTTACAGGAACGTCCTTTCACTCGGTACTCTAGACCGTTGTGTCTCCATAGCAGAGTAGGACTGTAATAGGACCCACAGGAATCTGACCGTGACGTCACCAAGGCGACGCGCAAAAAGCACAACAAAGAAAACGACGACGAGGAGGTGAACATGGAAGGAGCTGAGCTGGTTGCTGCGTTTCTGGTTTGTGTGTTCGTGTACATGACGGTGGACGTTATGAACTTTTTTCCGGCAGTGTACACGCTTTCTGCTACTGTTCTTCTTCTACTGGGCTTTAAAAATGGCACTTATTTTGACCACACGCTTTGAGTACACCCAATCAGCACCGAGTTAACCTCAAGCCCCACCCAGGAGTTTTTCATGGCTGCTTGGAGAACCTACCCTGAGGCAGGGACTCGTTTAGCCCCCGTAAAAGTTCCAGGAGATTGTCCTTCAGAGGAGGTTCCTGCTATGGAGACACGCACCAACGGCCTCGGCCCCATAAAATGACCCCAAGTTCCTGCAGTGGAAACGGGGCTTATATTATTGAAATGGTCTCAGGTCTTCCTAAGACTTAAACATATTACTGAGATAAAGAAATGCAGTTGTCTCGGTTATCTTGGCACTGAATGACTACAGGAAGTTAGTAAAAGATGTTGGCTGACTTCAAGTCATTTGATTTATGCACTTCATCAAAGCCTTCAGTCACATGTTTGACATTCCAGTGCTGCACACTGACTAAATGTGTTTCACATCATTTCAAACTGAATTCAAGCAGCTTTGTTTTTTTGATAAGATGAATTTATGTTACATAAGAGATGAACCATTAGGACTGATCCATTATATTATTAGGGACTGACTGTCCAACCAACAATAACCAGGATACAGCAAATTGTATACAATGTTATGTACTGATAGACCAACAGTGTTTCCCACACAATTTTGAGAGACTATGGTGGAGGGGTCTCACTGTGACCCTCTAGGGGAATAAAATGTCACACCCACAAATCACAAGAAAGACATTTTACCTGTTAATAAATGTTTGAAACAAACTATCATCTCTGAAACTAAGAAAGCAGAAGTGATTATCTGAACTCAACTAGTTAATTTCTTATGAACATATAAAATACTGTTTCAGTAAATATCTTCTTCAACATTGTGTTTCTTTAAATAACTAAACTAACTGTCTGCTGATCAATAAAAGACTTCCAGATGTGGATCAGGATCAGAGTTGATTTATTGTACAGATGGAAATAAAGAAGATCTCTCATTAAGACTTTTTTAAACTGAACCAAGTAAAGCAGCATAAAGCTGCTGCTGTGTTTTAAACAGCACGCAGGTGTTTCACATTCAGAGGTTTGAGGCTGAGCTGCAGGGTTGAGTGGAAGTGTGTGGGGAAGTTTATTAGTGCTGTTGAACGTAACCGCTGTGAAACAATCAGAAAATAAAGTTTTATTGATCTGATTCAACGGCTTTCTTACTGTCAGCGCTCCCTCACTTTATTCACTCTCTAGCTCGTTTGACCACAGCTGCTAATAACAGCGTCCTGTAGCCGCTTACTGACGGAGCAACTCTGTCCTCCATTCAATGTCCGGACCTTTCATACAGAACAGTGAGGATGAATACAGTAGTAATATTCCCGCATTGAACAGACTCTCTGAGAGCAGAGGTGACAACAAACAGCAGCAGAGGCTAACGTTAGCTGCTCCTCTCCTCTGTCTCCGTGCAGCAGAGACAGAGACAGTAAAAAGTTGTCACAACTTCATTCAGCTAATCTACCGCTCAGCCCTAAAACAACGTAACGTTTTGGAAAGTGTACAGATGTGTTCAGCTCACTGTGACTGTGGAGACACAAATTAGACTATGATGGGCCGTCACAGTCTGTATCATTAATGGGAAACACTGACCGATGTTAGTCAACAAGGTGAATATCTCGGCCGATAACGATATTTTGGCTGATATATCATTATCAAAATTCAATAAATATCACGTAGCGAGCATGATAACACCCAACATTGAGTCACTGACTAGCGCATCTAATGCTAGCATCCTTTCCTCATTCCTCAAAGCACATCTACCTGAAAGGTACTGTTATGAGAGTCATGCAGCTCCTTTAGGAAAAATAAATAAATTCAAATAAATGAGATCAACTATGCTGTACTTCACTTCCACAACCTACTGAAAACTACTACACATATATTCAATACAACAACATTATAAATAAAAATAAGTTAGACCTGAATAATTGAGATCATATTATTGTATGATTAATGAGATGCATGCTGTGTGGAGAGTGATCAATACTGAAAGAGCTGTGACAGACGTCACTGACTTGTATTAACCTGCAGGCTGTTTACACACATTTAAATAAACAGGTTACACTTGTTTTCTCCACTAAGTTGATTAATTAACAGTCATGTGAAAGAGAACCCTGTGTTTGTGTAATCAGAGTGAGAGATTAGACTAACCTGGTGTTACTCTCTGAGGAACGCCAATGTCTCTGCTATACATATATACGCACGCGTACACACACGCACGCACACACACACACACACACACACACACACACACACACACACACACACACACACACACACACACACACACACACACACACACACACACACACACACACAGGATTTATAACACAAGACAGAACCAAAGCATCACTTTGAAATGGAATGTGGAACAATAACCGTTTTATCGCCATGATCTTGTTTTCAGAAGCGCTGGAAGCCAAAAAACGTAATTAAAGGATACAATTTAATGAATTGCCCTGCCCTGCTGTCAGCTGCAGGGTGAACAGCACACTGCAGAGAGAACTGGAGCTTCGGTTTCATTCATAAAGTGACAGATAGCTTGTTCTGAAATCTTGACGGCGGTCATGGAGTGATTACAGAAGACGAAGTCGCACGTACCTGTAAATCAATGTGGTTGAGCGTCATGCAGCACATGTGACCTGGTCCATTCTGGCCTGCAGCTCAAAAGCGTCGGGCCGGTCCTGAGGGTTGACGGCGAGCATGTCCTGCAGCAGCTTGCTCACTCCGTCGGACATGCATGACCTGCGTTTCTGTGGGATGTTCAGAACCATCTTTGGATTCTCTAGAAGTGCCTCACCCACCGGCACAATGTCTGTCCCTTGTCTCACGTACGTTCCCAGCAGCTCCCGCTTGGACTCGGCGTCGATGAAAGTAATTCTCTCCAGCATGGCCCAGATGATGATCCCCAGGGCGAATATGTCAGCCTTAGCCGTGTAGTGACCCTCCCACACCTCGGGAGCCATGTAGAAGTCCGATCCGCACGCCGACGACAACCAAAACTTGTTGACGTTGACGTTTTTGTTCTTGTCCTCGCCCTCTTTGCCCTCACTGGTGTTTCCTAAACCAGCGCACACTTTGCTCAGGCCAAAGTCCGCCACCTTGAGCACGGGCGTCCCCGACTTCTCTGAGATGAGAATGTTGTCGGGTTTGAGGTCTCTGTGGACGATGTTGTTCTCGTGCAGGAAGGCGATGGCGCTGGTCAGCTGGAGCATGAAGCTGTTGTTGGTTTGCGGGTCGGGCCGTCGGGACAGGATGAACTGGTTGAGGTCGCCGCCTTCGCAGAACTCCATGACGAACCAGAGGTAGCAGGGCTCCTCTGGGGGGCTGAGCAGTCTCTCACCTGCAATGGACCCACAGTCACACAGTGATGTAATCATACGCAACACTTCAAGAAGGAACAAAGAAAACATGAAAAGATACTTTGTGCTTAACACAGCTTATATGATTGTCACTGTCACTGAGAAACGAGGCATCCAACTACAGACATGGTTTAATAGATGTAGTTTTATTGCCATTTCATGCACTCTACTTGTATGTGATGCTATACTAATTCCAGTGAACGTGAACACTAACTAACTTACTGTAACTTAATAACATGCATTTCCTCATAAGGGTGTGTATGTTTGTGTGTGTGTGGTATTTACCTAAACTACAAAAGAGCCGAACTTTGGCGAAACCGGTTCAAAGCATTTCTAACACGCTTTGGCATGTTTCCAAACCTATCCATTATATAAAGTCCAATTATACTGCTGGAATAACTCCAAACAAGTCACTAATGGACATGTATATAAGAAGTAGCTCTGACAGGAAGAATCCCACTGTGATCAGGAAGGAACTGCACACAACCAGACACTGATCAATGCTGAGAAATCTTTAGGTTGTGTGGATTGATAGAGATGTATTATGTCATTCTGTCTTTCACAATACCACAATAATGATTTTTTTAACAAAGACACGCCAAAATCTGCACCTAGGAAAGCAGCACAGCTCATACAGACAGACGACGAGCAAATTACTTTGCTGATGTGGAGAATTTGGGGGGAAAAGTCGAAGAAGTGTCATTGGAATGTGCCAAAATACCTATGTAAACACAGCCAACACAGCAGACTCCATTTTAGTGAGTGTGAGCTTCGGGAGCTCCCTTACAAAAAAAAAAACCTACCCATCCCCCAGTGAGCCTGTCATGGCGACAACAACAACTCTACTAGAAAGGACGTTTCATAAGGTTAAAGCTGACACTACCAACTAAACATCACAAGCATTCGGTTTTTTCCTTCTTTTAACGTAAAATCGATGAAACCTAACTGCAACACAACGCATGTCAAGACAAAAGAAAAAAGGAAACAAGAGCCAGAATCTCCTCTGTGTTATCTAACGCTAATGATCAGTGTGACTCATCCAAGCTCAACTGATCGGCTCCAGTAGCTAAATCTGCGACACACGTCTCCTTAGTTTGTCCTTATACAGTAAATAAGTGTAAATGTGAGGAAGCTTTGTACACAACCTCCAAACTGCATTCAGTTCAACAACTTTTGACGTCACATTGCTTTTAAGTGGTGAACAGCTGACTACTGTAAAACCGCTTTAGAAAGAGTATTTGAATCTGGCTTTCATGTGAAACTAAAAGGCAGCCGCAGCACTGATTTCACTGTAACAGAAAGTAACTGAGCTCAAACAGCTGATGCTAGCGAGCTGACCGAGCCTCACCTTTTAGTGACGTCTCCACCAGACGCAGGTACTGTTTGGACCTCTTGTTCCCATGGCTCATTTTTTGGGCCATGCCATTCCTCTGCAGCACACACTCCTCCAGCTGGACCACGTTTAGATGCCTTTTCTCCAAACTCGCCAGCGCCCAGAACTCCTGCAGAGCTAGCTCCACGTTTTCCGGCGCGTCGCATCGTAGTTTCTTCACGGCGACTTTAGCACCGGACCTCCGGGCCACAGCCTCGTACACCACGCCGTACGTCCCCCTCCCTACCTCCCGCAGCAGGCTGTAGCGAGGGGCCATGACCCTCTGCTCCAGACTGTCCTGCTTAAAGACGCATATGTCTTCCTCCATGTCATGGTCCTCCTCTCCCGTGTTTCCCACGCTGAGACACCGCAGCACGCCGGACTCGTCGGCTCGCGCCCTGGTCTGTTGTCTGCCGCATGCTCGCGCGCTCCTCGTGCGTCTTCGCCAGTTGTCGACGCCGCGTGTATCCATGGCGAATCCTTTACGATTCAAACACTAAATAAAAATAAGTCCACATTTTGTTCTTGCGGTTGGTGCTTCAGCCTCCTCACTGTGTAGAACCAGGAAAAAAGCTACTCCGCTCCACAGGGAGGGAGGAGGAGGACGTGAAGTAAGAGCAGGAAGCCACTGCAACTTACGAACTGATTTCCGGCTAGGACCGTCAAAATAAAAATCTTATTATTCAGTTGTTTGTATTGTGTGTTCAGTAAGCGAGGTGACAGTCTGGATCAGGGTTATTACAGTTTTTACATTTTATATTATTTTTTACATTTTATTTAGTTTTTCAGTTTGCTTTTTTATTTTAGTTTGTTCTTTTGGCTGGATAAACAATTTAATTTAATTACAAGATGGTATCATAATGTAAAAAGTAACACAGATGACCCAGTATTCCTGTTCAGCCCCTGAAAATGCACAATGCTGTTTCAATCTACAAGTTGATTAAATGAAAAAGTCTGTGTGCTGTCTTCCTCCTTTAAAGACTACCAGCAGCACTTAGATGGCGTTGAGGTGTTTCTTCATGTGATTGTGTATTGTTCAAAATTCTCACATTTTAGAACCAAAAACCATCAATTGTTTGATGTTTCTGCCAGAAAAGTGGCCCAAACAATGAATCACATATCAACATAGTTGCCAGTTAATTTTCTGTTGACTGACTGATCAATCAACCAGTAGTTGCAGCTTTAAATCAATGGAATACAAATCATTGTTAGTGCCTAAAACTCTTTGATTGAAACCCCCCCCACAAAAGTACCACTTCACCACCAAATTCAAATCAGAATGACAAATCCAATAATACCAGGACTTACTTATCATTCATTGCAGAACTATTACAATTTTCTGGTGATGTTCAAGGTTAGTTGACATATAAGTAACACGAGAATTGATTAAAAAAAGAAAAGAAAAAAGATTGAATTCATTTTTAGTCATTCATTTTATTTAAGACATCTGATAAACAAAGACTACCTACAATAATCCCAGATGTATTTCCCATTTATTTGAACATATTTTAGTACAACCGTACTGTCCTGTATTTCTTTATCAGTTCAAATGGAATACTTTTATTTCTGAATGTAAAAATATAGACACTTCCGGCCTTTGTTCGCGCAGTGCGTGCAGCTTGACCGAGCTGCGGGACGTGGGGTTGCAGAGTTCAGTTGTACCATTTCCAAAGAACACGGGGTACCGAAGTACATTTAGTACAACAAAGAAGGGCTGTTGGCTATGTGTCGCTGAATTTACAATAGACTGTAACGGGTATGTTAAATACATACAACTTGCTACAGTTTGTGGAAATGTCAGAAATGTGTTTTATTTCGTCCTAGTTACGCTTTATTGTTAGTGTCTCACATGCCTGCTTGAATTAGACGCCAAACAAAGCGTAGTACTAGTGGCCCTTTAGATGTTTGCTGTAATGTGGTTAACACTCAAATTCCATTGGCATTAGAAATATATTCGTCATTTGCGACTCTCTTATTCTTTTACAGGATTGTGTTTACATTTGCTCCCCCGTCGGATTTTCCCAGATGGTTTCTTCCTCTAAACTCTTGTCCAGCATGGTACTTCACGTGCCCGAGTCCATACCCCGCGAGAACACGTGTTGCAGCACGCGGAGAGAGTAGCGTAGCTGGGAGATGACGTGAAGTCTCACGTTTAAATGAATAGAATTAAGACTTTAATCACACACACGCCGAAACATTTTTAAATGTAGCTGTTGTTGTTTTGTTTTTGCTGACATATGAATATTTGAATTGTCTAGTGTCCAGAGGCCTGTTTCAGGAAGCAGGTTTAACTAACTCTGAGTTAAAACCTTAACTCTAGGTTGACCAACTCTGAGCTGTCAAACTCAGAGTTTTCTGTTTCAGAACAAGTGTTAACAGTTAGTTCAATCAACTCTGAGTCAATGTAACTCTGAGTGAAGCTCGTGCATGAGGAGATACCAAGCCCTCATCAATGGAGCACAGATAACATGATTCACCATGACAACAGGAGAAACAAAGGGCTCAGTCCTCCTACTACTCCCCAAAGGAGTTAGAAATATTAATGAATACATGCAGATGATGTGTATATTTAAGAAAAGACAGTCAACAGTGAGTATTAATGAAAAAAAGAGAAACATTTTGTCTCGAGTGGTCGACTTATTCAACATTTATATTCTGTGTATGTGTGTGTGTGTGTGTGGCACATTTAACATTCATGCAGACCCCAACAGGTACAAAACGTAGGCCTACTTGGCAGCCAGCAACTGAATATGAAATATAAAAATATAGCTCAAACAAGTAAGGTATTGATTACAAGCAAGTGTGGTGTTGTTTAGCCTGCCCTACCTCATTAAACAGTATTTAAATGCTACATTCAACATGTTATATATATTTCAGTAGTTGATGAAATCTTCTAAGCAAAAAAGAAAGTCAATTTTTCAGCCATCCCAACACTGCCAGTATTTAATATTGTCTATTTGAAAGCAACGCCTACATGTCTTTATACATACAACATTACAAAAATGTAAACGTTTAAGTGCAATAGTCAAGTTTAGTTTTATGTTTGGGCACTTTCACCTTAATTTAACAGTAGCTGGTATGGAGAGAGAGAGAAAGTTCCTCACTGGTATTGAACCAGCAACACGGTCACCATGAAGCATGAGCAGTAACCACTTGGCTATCAATCACCTTCAAATATTGCTTTTGTGACAGCCCAACAGACGGTTGCCTTGGAAACATGAACTTGAACAGAGAACTTATTCTGAACTGAGAGCATGTCCATGTGGTGTCGTACAGACGATACGAGGGCTGAGAATATTGTTCAGATAAATTATCGATTGTACAGAAAAATGGAAACACTCAAACAGAACATCACCAGAGAATGATAAAACATCCCAGCGGGGTCTGATCATCCCGACGGAGATTTGGGCTTCGTATTTGTGCTTCAATATTAACTGACTCTTTAAGAAAAGGACACACCATGTCTGACAGCTCCTTCAGTGAGTCTGCGGGCTTCAACTAAAAAGGAGGAGAAACTCAGGGTTAGTTGAAGAAAACCTACCAGCGAGCAGGTTAGGTTCACGGAGTATGTTGCCAGGGTAACTGACTCAGAGTTCAGCTGAAATGGCTTTGTGAAACCGAAAAACCAGAGTTTCCATCATCTTAGGGTTAACTAACTCAGAGTTTTCACTAAACCTGCTTTCTGAAACAGGCCCTGTGTGTCGCGCAGCTGTGAATGTTAGGCTACAGGCACAGACATAGCTATATGGTTCCAGGTGTTGCTGCTCTTTCACAGAAACATGTTTTCTTTAGGGGGGTTCAAACATGATTATTTTATGTTTGTTGATAAACTGAAAACGTTACACTAGAGGGCTGTTTCACAAAAGCTAGATAGCGGTTAAACCAGGATTTTCCGGTTATCCTGGCTGTATTTAGCCATGACTTGGTTGCATGAAAGCAGAGAAGAATAAGTTACCATGGAGATTTATTCTGAAATATATTATATGGCTTCATTAATCAACATCATTTAAAAAGAAAATCAAAGTGCACATAAATTCGACTTAACAATAATAATAATAATAATAATTCAGGGGTTTAACAGCTGTAAGTAAACTACAAGTAGTCTACCACAAAACTGCACTACACATCACAGTACTTGAATAAATGTACTTAGTTACTCTTTGTCACAGCTGCACAGCCTAATGACAGGAAACCATAAGTCCCAGCCCAGGGGAAGTCACTGCAGACTTGTTTTGTGCTGTCAGAGCAGAAAAATCTTGCGTTTTGTCAGTCAGTTATATCACGCTAAGTCAAGTCACTTTCCTCTTCCTGAGTAGTAGCAACCTCAGGGAGTCTGACTGACGTCAGTTGGAGGTGCTGTGGGCAATATTTGTTTGGGCCTCATGTAGTGACACAACAGTCTTTTGTTTTTCCTCTGCTTACATCAGCCCCTTATAAAACAAAATATTTGATGGCCACATCAATGACTTCAATGACTTCATCTGTCTGTTGTGTCACTGGTGACGGAATGTCTGGGATGTAATGTTAATGACTTCATTTCCAGATTAATCTATCACCTCAGAAACTCTAAAAGCCTTTGATTACTTATTTAGAATTCCCCCTTCTTTATCCTTATGTTTCCTAGGGCTATTTATTAAATTCCATGAGGATCCAGAAGGTAGTTGGTGTAGTTAAACATCAAAACTGCAATAATAATTTCTGTCTAACACATAAAAACATGCTGCTCATTCTTTCACAGGAGCCACATGCACCCTTGTGTTCCTCAATGGAACTTCATTCATTTTAGTGAGATTACACTGAATTCTATTTATTGTACAAGGAAGAAGGTTCTTAAAGTTGATGTTTGGGACCCCATGGTTTAAAAGACAAAAAAGTAAAAATAATTTCCTTAAAAATTTGTCATTTGAAATATTTTATAGGGCTATCTGAGAATTCTATACACTGTACAAGTACTCCATCCTCAAATGCATATTAGGGATACTCCAGTGATTTAGTATTGCACTTCAGAAATATCTGAAAAAATAATTATATTGGTACACTATAGGCTGAGGTATCCTGATTTATAATGACTATTATAAGTCAAACTCTGAAACACTACAGTTCCCATGATGGAAATTGATAGCGTCCCTCTTAGAGCACAAAACTAATAATTATGTGGAGAGAATGGCGGACAGTGGATGTTTCTGCACACACTATGTTGAGTGTTGTATAAAGTCATGACCTGTCTCAAGCTGCCTCAACAAAAGGGAGACACACCATGATGATCAGTTAACAAAATATCCATCCATCCATCCTCTGCCACTTATCCGGGGTCGGGTCGCGGGGGCAGCAACCTAAGCAGGGAAGCGCAGACTTCCCTGTTCTCACCCACTTCGTCCAGTGCAGAGTGCACTTAACCCTTTTCCGGCGGTGACAAAGGGCAGCCCTGGCGGAGTCCAACCCTCACTGGAAACGAGTCCAACTTATTATCAGTAATGCGGACCAAGCTCTGACACCGGTCGTACTGGGAACGGACGGCCCGTATCAGGGGGTCCGATACCCCGTACTCCCGGAGAACCCCCCACAGGACTCCCTGAGGGACACGGTAGAATGCCTTCTCCAAGTCCACAAAACACATGTGGACTGGTTGGGCAAACTTCCATGCACCCTCAAGGATCCTGCAGAGGGTGCAGAGCTGGTCCACTGTTCCACGACCCAGACGAAAACCCCATTGCTCATCCTGAATCCGAGGTTCGACTATCAGACGGACCTTCCTCTCAAGTACCCCCGAATAGACCTTACCAGGGAGTCTGAGGAGTGTGATCCCCCTATAGTTGGAACACAACCTCTGGTCCCCCTTCTTAAAATGAGGGACCACCACCCCAGTCTGCCAATCCAGAGGCACTGCCCCCGAAGTCCATGCGATGTTGCAGAGTCGTGTCAACCATGACAGCCCCACAACATCCAGGGCCTTGAGGAACTCCGGGCAGATCTCATCCATCCCAGGGGCCCTGCCATCAAGGAACTTTTTGACCACCATGGTGACCTCAACCCCAGAGATAAGAGAGCTCACACCCGGGTCCCCAGGCCCTGCTTCCTTACCGGAAGGCATGTCGGTGGGATTGAGGAGGTCTTCGAAGTATTTCTTCCACCAATCCACAATGTCCCGAGTTCTGGACGTTAACTTAATGCCACAGTTTTTGGACTCATTCCTCACCTTTGCTGGTTTATTTTGTTCTGTGCATACATCAGAATTAACCACACACATACATCTGCAAAGGAGCATCAAAGACCAGCAATAAATGAGTGGCATGTCAGTATGTGTGTGTGTGTGTGTCTGTGTGTGTGTGTGTGTCATAACTGGAGTAATTGACATATTCATGCCATTACTGTTCTTACCGGACAACCTATGGAGAGTGCAGTAATATACAGAATTAGCAGTTAAGAATTCATTCATCTATCCTTCCTGGTGTCACACGTTTGGGACTCAGTAAACCATCACCTCTTTTACACCTACACTAAATTACTGAAATGAATACTGTGAAAATCTCATGAATTCCATTCACACAGGGCCAACACAAAATGATTGAATATTTTTGTATGATTATACACACATTTATTCAAATCATTAGATGCATAAATCAATAAAACAATAAAAATGTAACACAATACAAAATGTTTTTATAAACATTTCTGTAGCCAAACGAATCCCTGAAAATACAACATTAAAATATATCAATAACAATATTATAGGATTATAGATTATAGAAAAGCAATTCTGTAGTCAAAGCTACTCCCTGAATATAACACTAACTCACTCATCAGTATACAGAAACAATGACTCACTTGAAGGTGATGCCATACACTGGTAATTCTCTACATTTCAACTAAAACGAATATGAATTAAAACAAATCTAAACAATATAAACTAAACTCCTATCTTTCATAAACTGTCCACAGTTAATATCAGCACTGTGTGATTGTTGTAAGATTAAATATTTACAGATTTCTACATATTTTTTTATTTTTAAAAAAAGAAAGGGGTGTGTAAATCAGAAAACAAAAAGAACTGTGTCAAATACATACAGTTTATTACAGAAGCATATTGCATTCACTTGAATAAATTTAAAAAATCTGAGTTTTTCTGAGTTATTTATTTTTTGGTCTGTTTTTTGAGGTAATTATTTCTGTTTTTCTGAATAATGTTTTCTCTCCTGTTCTTCTGACTAATCTTTTTTCCTGTTTCTGTGGCTATTTTTTTCCCTGTTTTTTGGAGTAATTTTTCCTGTTTTTCGGGGTAATTATTTTTCTGTTTTTCGTGGTAATTTTTTTCTCTAAAATTATTGAGATACTTCGCGAGAACAGCCAACCTGCAAGTGACTCCCATCTATGGTGACTCCTGCTCTGCACATATGCCCAGTTTCTGAGCTTTTTGGTGGGACTTTGTCTTTTGACCAATATATGCAATTAGAGAGAGAACAGGCAAAGAGGAAGAAAGATATATAATAATAGTAATACCATCTATATGACTTAAAGACAGGACAATCTCCCAATGTCTTAAACCCAGATCAAAGTAAAACTTCATTAAACTAAACAAGCAGGTCATGTTTGCTTCCATTACATCGAGCTCTCAATAAAGAGTGGATGTGTCCAATGTTTTGAATGCCCTCTAAACTTAGCCCGAAAAACAGAAAAGAAAGAAATTACTCAGAAAATCAGAAAGAAATTCCCCCGAAAAACCAAGTATAAAAATAAATTACTCTGGAAAACAGAAACAAAAATACTCAGAAAAACAGAAATAATTACCTCGAAAAACAGACCAAAATTAAATTACTCAGAATTTTTTTTTTTCAATTCAAGTGAATGCAATACGCTTCAGTAGTTTATGATCAAATACAATATAAAAAAACCCAAAACTGCTACAAAACTGTAAAAACAAACAAACAGCATAAATTATTGCAGTATCATAGAAAAACATGAAATATACATATTTTATGAAATCATGCTGTTGAGTCAGTGTAAGAGTTCTGATCTATGGCTTGTAGAAATCAAGTCTCTTCACATGGATAAAGGAGATCAGCTATGTGGCACCTCACACTGAAATCTTGTCTGCATCTGTCACTGCGTTGTGAAGCCTGTAGTGTTCCAGGAGCTTTCTCCAAGCTCCACTGCAGTTGAGCAACTCTTGGTTCCCTTTGAGAACACAGACATAAGTGACAGCAGAGGTCAGATATGTTGATGCTCTTCAGGTCATTTGATCACTCAGCCTTCAGACTGGAGAATAGGTAGAAAAAAAGAGATCTCACCAATGATGCACAGTCCTTCCTTGGCCCTGGTGATGCCCACATTGATCTGGTTTGGATCACCTACAAAGCCAATGTGTTTGGACAGCCAGGGTCTGTTTGGTTCACTCTGAATGTCTTCACTTGCCAAAGAGCACACAGTCGATAAGATGACATAACGCCATTCACTTCCTAGAAGACAAAATGCAAAATGCTTCATGTTAGATGATGAACTTTCATTATACAAGGATGTTCTCTGTCTTCTTCTGTGTTGCACTGGTTTACTGTACTTTTTATTTTATGACATCTATCAGTGTCAACTACTTCACATATTAGTATTTTATATACTAAATGTAAGATCTGGTCATAAAATATGACACACTGCTATTTTCAGCTACACAGCAGTGTAGGGAGCAGTTAGACACAGCACCAGTAGGACAAACATGAAAATACTGGTTACATGTTATACATTTTATTTATTTGCAAGGAATTCATCACAATGAGTAGTTTTACTCTGGATACTTTGCCAATGTGGTGTTGCTACTTTACTTTCAGTAAAGGATTTGTCATTCAGAGGAAGCAGAGAGCTACACTGTTACCTTGACTTTTCGTGATTGTGGTAACAGTGATTTGATCCATTTTCTTCTTCTTCAGCTTTTCTCTGATTTCTGACACTTGGGCATTATAGGGCGACAGGATCACAATACTCTGCTGTTCAACTTTGGCTTGCTTCACCAGCTTTTCAGCTATCTCAATCTGCAAAAGAACCAAAACATTACAATTACTGTAGGTCAATGACACTATGATAACTTTCCCCCTTGTGTTTTATTATTAATGTTTAAACACAAGGAAAAACAAGGGTGATTTATACTGTACCACTTTGTCTCTCTCTTCCGAGTTTGCTTTAGAGTTCTGGTTGCCCTTGACTGTGTTCACAACCAGACTGTTGGTCTTTCCTATGATGTGCCCAAACACGATTGGCATCGTTTTGTCACCAACACGTAGGACACTGCTTGGCTGCTCCACACCAGTTTTCAGCTTTCCATAATAATATGCATTTGATGGGAACTTGCATATGTCCTCATGCTATGAAGGCACATGGTTTATAATTGTTGATTATAATTAATAAAAGTAATACAATATTGCAACCAGTTCATATAAACATTAATAATATACAACAAGCTGTATGAGTTACACACTATACACAATATGTGTATACATAGTGTATATTTCATGTTCTCACCATTCTGTACTGTGTGTCTAGCATCACTGCCCTGTCATCATGGATTGTAAAGTAGCGTTCAAACAGAGACTTAGCCATCCCCAGCTTCCTCACACGCTCATTCCTCACAACAGGTCGTAACTGTTTGTGGTCACCAATCAAAACAATCTGAAAGTCAAATTGTAAGACAACTGAGTGAAATAGTTCTCTAAATGTAATTAGTCATTATTCATCAGGAATCCTGTTTTCAGTGCCTTCCCATGAACACATGACCAAAGACTTGTGGGGGATATATAGACAACACAACAAAGAAGGCTAACAATGTGCATGTAATTATCATGACAAAAATGGCATCTTCTTCATCCTAGCAATAAATGTAATTCAGCTCTGGTGAACATTTCACCAAATGTAGGCCTATTTTCTAAAAGAATGTGCCATTTATTTAATTTTTAATAACCATGGTTGTCACATTTCCTAATCCAGTAAACAAATTATACTACACCACACTTCTGGCAATTATATATATATATATATATATACTGTATACATACATATATATATATATATACAGTATATACACATAATGTGACGTCCCTCTCGTCCCCTTTTCCTCGGGCTTCTTGGCTCAGGAGCCAGTGGGTGGGACTAGAGAGGACGTCAGGGAACCTACCTACACCTGTGTAGTTTAGGCCTCAGCCTATTTAGCTAGCTGCTTTGTAGTTACTTGCATCTCTTCTCTTCTGTCCAGGCCTCCACCAACCAGATGGGTGAGACTTTTGGTTTCGGTTTTGTTGGCACATATCAGACTACACATTTCACTCATCCACACACTACAGTCACGACTGATATAACCGATTATCATTGTTATTTTAACTTAAGTTTGTAATAATTATTATTTTAGATAGATACTGTGTGGCATATGACTTTAAGCCACAGTACCTGAAGTCACGGCAGGTTGACGTCACTGCCGTAAAGTATTCAATGTAACAACAGGTAACATGGTAGTCGCACATGTAAAATAAACTACAGTGAGCACAGAGAAGTCGTCCGCACTTTCTTGAACATAACATTGGCGACGAAGATGGAGCTTCCATTCTCACCTCTTCCTCCATTCCTCGCTCTACCCGGGTAGCCGCCAGTCCCGTGGCCCCGCTGGTACGAGTCTTTTCGGACATTTATTGAGGCCATCGGGTTAGCCGATGCTAGCGACGCGCGGCTAAGGGCGATGCTAATCCACAGCCTGGGCAGCGAGGGACAACGGATCTTCTGGACTCTTGGACCAGCCACGACGTACGACGACTGTGTCGCCCTGCTCTCCGGACATTTCGCTGCCCCACAGAGCGTCATGGTACGGCGTATCGTCTTCAGGCAGCGCCGACAGCGACCCGGTGAGTCGGTCCACCATTATACCGCCGACCTCCGGTGTTTGGCCAGCCTCTGCAAATTTGGCGCTTTGGAGGAGGAGATGATCAGGGACCAGCTAGCGGAACACACAACGGACCCTAAGCTGCGAGAGAAATTGTTTATGGCACCGGACGACATGACGCTATCAAAAGCAGTGGAGATAGCCTTCCAACTCGAGTCGGCTGCTCTGTTAGCATCCCGGCTAGCTGCTTCGGACCCTGCCCCCTCTCGCCTCGCTCCACTGGCTCAGACGGTAGCTCTCACTGCCCCGCTCTCCGAGCACACCTCTCTCCCCGACGAGCTCGAGGTTAACGTCGCGGGACGCCGGGGCGCCACGGCACGTCAAAGCTGTGGGAATTGCGGCTCTTCATCACACTCCACACGCGCGCCCGCCTGTCCAGCCATGGGACAGAGGTGCCAACGCTGCGGTAAGCTGAACCACTTCTCCAAAGTGTGCCGCTCTGCGCCCGCACCTGCGAACCCCAGGTCTCACTCATCCATTGCTTCAAACCCGACCACCATCCACTCTGTGGACTCCAGCACTAAACCATTTAAGTGGTGCACTGTGGAGCTGGATGGCGTGTCCCTGTCGCTGCTGCTGGACACTGCAGCCTCCAGATCCCTGCTAAACGAAGCAACGGTCTGTCGGCTCTTTCCCCGGCTGATGATTAAGCCTGGTGCGGATGATCTGTACGGCTATGGACACGTTAGAATTGGCATGGTTGGTACTGCGACCTTTGCCGTACGCTATGGCTCAAGGACTCATGGCGCCAACCTCCTCGGTTTGACCTGTTCTGTGCCCTGGGCTTCTCCATCACAGACAACGTGGGTGCCACCATACTCACGGTGGCCACACCCTGGCTGCACCGCTGGCCTTCGCTGTTCGCTGGGCTGGGCTGCCTCACTTCCTTTAACCACCAACCGCTCCTAAACCCAGCTGTGGCCCCGGTCATCCAACCCCTCCGCCGCCTGCCCCTTGCTCTACGTGACGATGTCACAGCTGAGCTACAGAAACTCTTGGACGCTGGCATCATTGAGCGGGTGGACGCATCACCGTGGATCTCCAACCTGGTGGTGGCACGGAAAAAGACAGGCGGCCTGCGACCCTGCATCGACCTCAGGCAGGTGAACAAGGCGGTGATTCCTGATAAGTACCCATTGCCCACAACAGAGGAGCTCTCGGCCAAATTTCACGGCTCGACGGTCTTCTCCAAGCTCGACCTCCGCCAGGGCTACCTGCAGGTTCCCCTGCACCCAGAGAGCCGCAACCTCACTGCCTTTGTGACACACATGGGGGTCTTCAGGTACACCCGCATGCCTTTTGGACTTAGCTCCGCCCCCAGCTACTTCCAGAAGATCATGTCCACTATCTTCGCTGGTATCCCAGGTGTGGTCGTGTACCTGGATGACATAGTGGTGCATGGAGCGACATCAGCCTTGCACGACGACCGCCTCTCCAAGGTGCTTGATGTGCTCGCCCACCACAACCTCACGCTGAACGGGGAGAAATGCATCTTTTCTGTGCCAGTCGTTGAGTTTGTGGGGTTCCGTCTGACTGCTGACGGCCTCAGCCCACTCCACTCAAACGTTGAAGCTATCCTGCGGCTGCCCGAGCCCTCCTGCCCGGCGCAGCTGTCCTCATTCCTGGGTATGACTGCGTTTTACCTACGTTTCCTTCCCCACTACTCGGAGACCACCGCACCGCTACGTGCCCTCCTTAAACAGGATGTGCCCTGGTCCTGGACACCTGCATGCTCTGCCGCAGTCAGTCAGCTAAAAGCTCAGCTCACCTCTCCTCCTGTGCTCGCCCACTTTGACCTGCAGAGCCCCACGTTAGTGACCTGTGATGCGTCCAACACCGCAGTGGGTGCTGTCCTGTCCCAGCTCCACGGGGAGACTGAACGTCCTGTGGCGTTTGCCTCGAGGTCTCTTACCCCTACTGAACAGAAGTACTCTGTGGGGGAGAGGGAAGCTCTGGCCTGCGTCTGGGCATGCGAGCGGTGGCACATGTATCTATACGGGCGGCACTTCACACTCCGGACCGACCACCAGGCACTCACAGCCCTCCTGGCCACGACTGGATCGGGACACAAGCCACTACGCCTGTACCGGTGGTCAGAGAGGTTGCAGGCCTATAACTTCACCACAATGTTTACACCTGGCAGGGACAATGTTGTGGCCGACCTGCTCTCCAGGGCCACGCTCACCTCCGCACCGGACGCCACCCAGGATTGCTCTGAGCCGAAGCTAATTCTCATGTTGCATGAGCCCCTCCAGACAGCTGTCTCCCTGCAGGAGCTCCAGGCAGCGTCCGCACAGGACCCCCTGTTGACTCAGCTCCGCACTTTTATCCAGGAGGGTTGGCCCACCAAGGTGCCGGAGGAGCTAGCGCCTTTCCACCGTGTCAAAGGCGACCTCTCTTGCTGGAATGATGACTGCGTCGCAAGAGGGCTGTGTGCTGTGATCCCCAGTGCCTTGAGACCACGCATCCTGGCCATGGTTCACGAGGGTCACCTAGGCATTGTGAGGGTTAAACAACGCTGCAGGGGTCTGGTTTGGTGGCCAGGCATTGACAGAGACATTGAGACAATGGTAAAGGACTGTACAGCTTGCCTCACCAGTGGTAAGACGGGCCCGCCACCGACACCCCCTTTGCAGCCCCTACCATGGCCAGTGACACCATGGACCCACATCCAGGTGGACATCTGCGGGGAGCTTCACGGTACCCCTCATCACCAACGCTTCCTCCTGGTAGCCTACGACCTCCGCTCCAAATGGCCTGAAGTCCTCCCGGTGGGGTCGGTAACCACCAAGGCAGTCACTGACTTTCTCTCCTCCCTGTTTGCCCGCTGGGGTGTGCCAGACGCCATTACCACCGATAACGGCCCCCAGTTCATCTCAGGCGACTTCGCCTCCTTCATGGAGGGGAAAGGAATCAAACACATCAGAACTGCCCTGTACCACCCGCAGGCCAACGGGGGGGGGGGGGTGGGGGGGGTGGAAAGGTTTAACCAGACCCTCAAGAATGGGTTGAGAGCACACCTGGCTGAGGGCTTCCCGTTTGTTGCTGCGCTACAGAACACCTTGCTACACTACAGGGCTACACCACACGCCACAACAGGCAGCTCTCCGGCCCTCCTGATGCTGGGACGTGAACTCCAGCTTCCCCTAGATCGACTTCGGCCTCCCAGAGAAGACACTCTACCAGTGAAGTCCCCTACCAGCGACACTGTAGCAGGGAGGCAACGCCGGATGAAGCAGCGCTACGACAGGGTGCGTCGGGTGAGATGTCCCACACTCACAGTGTCCGACTGGGTCCGTATCCGCCGGCCCAATCGGTCCCATAAGCTGCTTTCCTTCTGGTCCTCACCACAGCAGATCACAGCACAGTTGGGCCCGGCTACTTTCTGTCTGGCTGACGGCTCCCGTTGGCATGCTAGCCGTCTTAGACAGGTCATGCCACCATCCGCCCAGGACCAGGCCGCTGCAGCTGATCCACGTCACACTGACGGGGACTGGGACTTTTCTTCTCTGCAGCCCGAAAACCCACCAGAACCTGACGCACCGGATGGCGCCCGGGAGCCTGGGCCCCGTCCTGTCCGGGCTCGCCAGAGGCCCTCTTACCTCAGAGACTATGTTTTAGATTAGTGCATGGCCTGTCACGTGGCAGAATAATCCACAAGGCTATGCGGGTAAACTAGCAGTCTACCCTGTTTACCCAGTTATGTTGCACTAACTTGTTTGAGTTTATCCAGTCAGGTTGGCTATGTTCAGGCCTAAGGATGTTATGTCGCACTTGTTTGAGTATGTTCAGCACTTTAGAAAGGGGGGGGGGGGTGAATGTGGCATATGACTTTAAGCCACAGTACCTGAAGTCACGGCAGGTTGACGTCACTGCCGTAAAGTATTCAATGTAACAACAGGTAACATGGTAGTCGCACATGTAAAATAAACTACAGTGAGCACAGAGAAGTCGTCCGCACTTTCTTGAACATAACATACTGTACGTGTTGTCATGTGTGATTCCCATTTCTGTAGTGAACTGAGCCGGTGTGTAACAATAGCTATAAACATAGCTCAAGTTAGTCAGTGCCATATTACTCTTTTTGTTAAGGGTTGGTCAATTTGACAAAAGTGGTCATTATTGATCATTAAATAAAAAGCACACCTTTTCTGGATTGTTGCAGACTAATGGAATCATGGCCTGGGGTTCAGTGGCCATTGCACATTCATCAATGAGGATCTGACGTGCAGTGACTGTCTTAGTCAGGCTTGGTGAGGAAGACTGTGTACATGTGCACAGTATGATGTCATGCCGTTCAAGTTCATATGTCCGAGCATCTCTGAGAAGCTTTTTGTATCTATGAGGAAAAACAATCAGTTAGTGTTACAAATAAAATTCTTCAAAATCAAGCTGACCTGGTCTTTTTGCCTTTTCTATTCTTACTCACTCCTTTTTTTTCTATTTAAAAAAATCTTTTACACCTTGAACAGGGTTTTTAAAAAGGACTAGTTCAACTGTGAAGGCAATGACAGCCCAGAGTAAATGCTGACAATGCAGAAATGTTAACTAATGAAAGCTTGACTCATCATGCAGTGAAGCTAGTTTAAAAAAACGATTTACACATTTTCCCACAGTCTTTGTCAAGAAGGTTGTAAACATAACATAGATAAAGTGCATTGATAGTAGATCTGCTCTGATTTGCCTCAAGGTAACCTAGGCCTATGAATATGGACTGAAAGAGAGAAGATTTGTCACTGTAGAAGAAATCCAAGAAGAGATGAAGGAGGCTCCTGACACAGTGACAAAAGATGACTAAATAACATGCAGGTAGGAATGGGAGAGGTATGGAACAAACGTGTTGCTTCTGAAGGAGAGTATTTTAAAGGGGATAAGAGAGGTACAACTGAATTATTTTTAATGACATAATATCTCGGTTATGTTCCATAAGGAAGGAAACATGCATTCAACATATTTAAAACTGCAAAGAGTTTTGTTCAGTTCAGCTCAGTTCAGTTAAGTTTATTGTCATTCATACATGTGAATAATGGGTGAGTAACATTAATCAGAAAACTCTTAATTCCATACATGTGTGCATTTGAACTTACTCTTTCACCTCTTGAGGAGTCAGCTGTTCAATGCGTTCATCAAAATCTTGTATTTGATCTGAATAAGGGTTTTCTTTTTGCCGTATCCGGTGGTGAAGAGTGATACTCCTAAAAATGATGTAACATATGCCAGTGAAAATGAATAAGAAAGCATTTAAAAACTGAATTTTATTAACTGGTGTGATTACAATACCGAAGTTCTGGTTTGGTACGTTCTTGGCGGAATGTCCTACAGTACAACTGAAGGGTGCAGTCTGGATAAGGGTAGTCAAGCATCTCCACTTGTTGGCTGTAGACTCTGAGGGGTTTCAGTCTGTCCCCAAACCTCAACAGGTACTCTGTATTTAAACAGCATAAGACACACACACACACACACACACACACACACACACACACACACACACACACACACCATGGATTATAGTAACAGAAAGGAAGTAAAACTTCACCAGAGAACACATGAGATATATAGTAGCTTGCCTGCAACAACATCAACAGACTTGTCCGATGGTCCACAGTAGAGAATGACTTGTTTCTTGTTCTCATCTTTTGGGTCAACACATTTCCTTGGGTTCTTAGAGTTCAGCTCGATGAACCAGTACGCTATGTAGACACCTACTACTGTCTTCCCAGTTCCTAAGAGACATGTGGGGGAAAAGTCTTAATCCATAGCAGAAATTATGAAGCATCAAGGTGAATACCATTTCTAGGTCTTACCAGGTGGTCCCTGTATTACTGTAAATGTATCATTTAGAGCTTTGTCCACAGCATTACGCTGACTTTGGTTTAGCTCTGGCATTCCGTAAGGAAGCTGTTCCCTCATGATGGGCCTCCTTGTTTTTACTGCAAAGACAGATGTTTTAAATGACAAAGTGCAATATGTTGTCTGTGTTTCGTTTTGAAAGTGAGACAAGTGGATATGAATAATTAAACTCTAGGCAACTATTTTCTGTCTGATGGACATACCTTTTGGAATGGGTTTCCCAAGTGCTATGCTCTTGACAAGATCACATGCAGAGCGAATGTTGACCACAGCATATTCTTTCCGTCTGCAAAAAAATCATAAAATAATAATGTAACCAAATTAGGCTATAAACAGCATTACATTAATTAGTTACATTGTAAAAGTGAGCTACACTGGAACTTACATGTCAGGCAGGAGCTTTGGGATTATTTCAACTGTGAAACCTGTGTTTTCCTGAAACACACAGTCAGGAATGTTCTCCATAGGCAGGTGATGGACATAGAACTTCACTGTACTTCCATCATTTGAAGAGTTTTTACATTGTTCTACTGGGTTTGTGACAGCATGCGCCACCCATGTGAACTCTTTTGGGTCCACTTGTGCAGAATGTTCCAGAGTTGAAGTCAACTTCAAACCTCTTTTTCGAATGCACAGGAAGCACTTTGAAAGGTTGCATTCAATGGCCCATTCATTGATCCATTCGAGAGGTAAGAAGAAGCTTCCTGTTAGTCTATGTTCCTGCTCCTTTTTAAAGTTTACTGCCAGGTTCTCAATGATAATGCTGTCACTTTCACTCACTGCAGTGGCAGCAGATTCCATCTCACACAATGGTTTCCAGATCTGGACATACTCCTTGGTATCACTATAATCAATCATTGATGGATTATCTGTACACCTGGAGAAGCATGTGATTGAGTTGCGTACATGTTCCACACAAACTTCAAACTTGGGGCGAATGTGAACCAACTGAACAGCAGGTATGGGATAACCTCTTATAAACTCTGAGGTCATTTGGATCTTAAGAGTGTCCCCTGGCTTTAACTGAAGGTCAAAGTCAACATAGTGATTTGCCTTAGAGGTATGTGTGCTAGTCTTGGCTTGAGGCACCTGAGAAGATTCTGGCTGACTCTTTTCATTTTCCGGTGGCTTTGTTTCAGCGTTGATTATGAGTGACTTTGCATGATCCAAATTTTCTTCAACAATTGCATCAACAATGTCTTTCCATATTTTCAGTGAAAGCTCAACAAAGGGAGCACAGTCTGAAAGCATTTTCATCTCCTGGTGGATTTGCATGGTGTCAGCTGCATAGATCCGCCTTTTCCACTTAAGAGTGATGCAGTGATTTTCTTCATCAAAAGATGGTTGGTCCTTCAGCTGTAAATCTTTGTACATAACTGATAAACTCCTTGCAAATATGTTTGTGTTAAAAGGAAATGACACTGCAAAACTTTCTGTGTTAGGATCTGCACTAACAACAAATGCTAGCTTTGTAGCACTTTGTTCTTTCATGCTAACTGCGTAGGAGATTTCCTCAGCCTTTTGTTCATACTCCTTGGCTTGCTTGAGGTTGTGCTCAAATTGATTGCACAAAACTGTAATCTCTGTTCGAGTGTGCTGGACATTCCTGTCACATATGATGGAGTGCAAAAGTCTTTGCAAGACAATGTCCATATACCGCCGTATTGGTGAGGATGCATGTGTGTAATACCTAACGTTCAGAGAATAATGCCCAACTTCTGCCTCAGGGGAGGATTTGGAACGGATGACATAAGCTTTGCTAGAGCACTCTCTGAACTGATTAATGACTGGCTGGAGCAGAGGGTGGATGTCATCTGTTGCGATGAGATCAACCATTTGGTCAATATCATCTGTTCTTGCAGCTGACTGGATATCGTCCCACACTTCTGTGAGTATGTGGAAGTTTCCACAGTTTGGGACTAGTTCTTCATGGGTAACTTTGTGCTGAAGATGAAGATGTAAAGACAGTGGTATGAGTTCTCCATATTTCTTCTTGAAATTTTTAACTTTTTCAGGATCTGGTCCTGCCTGACAGCGAAGGGGTGTGCAATCCCTTGCTTTTTCTGAACCAATCAAAGTCTCAGATGCATGTTTGTTGAATAACACACTCAGCTCTTCAATCATCAGACGGGCCTTGCGCCTCCCGGGCATTCTGTCATCATCAGGTTGAGCATAAGCCCAGTCCTGAAGTCTTCTTTTCCTTTGTGCTTTTGCGAAACAATAAGCCACAGCAACACAATTTTCTACTGAATCAAATTCAGGTGTCTTTCTATATCTTTTGGAGATCATGGCCTCTGCAGCTTTATAAGACAACTTGCTGTTGGACTTGATCAGTGACAGCTGGAATTCAGGCTTTCCAATGACTTCATGTGTTTTCTTGTTTACTTTGAACATCAATGAAACCACCCTACGATCTTGATCTTCCAGAAGACTAAAGCGTTCAGTGCTCAAGTCTTTGGGGAACATATGAATGGGTTCTTCCCTACTGCAGTAATATGTCGCACCACGTTGTTTTGCATCCTCATCTAATTTACTTCCTCGACTCACAAAGCTTGCCACATCTGCAATATGGATTCCTAGCACATATTGGTCTCCTATATCCTTGACACTGATGGCATCATCCAGGTCTGTTGCTTTTTCTGGATCCACAGTGAAAGTGATTATCTCACGTATATCCTGTCTGTGTTTGCTGTCTTCATCTACCAAGGTCACAATCTTATCTGAGTAATATGGAGTGGGTGCAATGTTGAATTCTTCATTCAGGACCCTTAGTCCATTAACCAAAGATCTTCCAGTGGGAAGAATATTTATCACTTTCCCCAATGGAAATGGACAATCTTCTTTCCAGCAAATCACTTGCACCATAAATACATTGTTCTGTTTCAGCTTTTCATCAAGACATTCATATTTTTTAACTTTCCACTGTCCATTAATTTGCCCCCATATTGGAAGTAAGTTACGTTTTTTCTTGCTGATCAGTATGCGTATTTTGGGTGCAGTTTTTGTAATAGGTAAGATCAATTTTTTGACAAATTTGTCATCAGAATTCTGTCTTTGTTGGCTGTAATCTTCATCCTCAAGCACACACACTAGTTTGCGGGCTGATTCATCTTTCTTGGTGATGCTGACCACTCTTGATTCTTGTAAAAGCACTTCATCTCCAGAGAAGGCCTTGCCCAGGTTTGCCCATCCCGTTATACTTATATGTCTGGTGGGGCTATTATATGGTATGACATAACCTCTGTTATGTGATTCCCTGAACAACGTTCCTTTCTTGTACATCTCTGGTTGTTTTTTACATAACTTTAAAGCATCTGTATGATCATCAGCGATATTGTATGATGAACTTGACTTGTGGTGATTGAAGCCTTCTGAATAGTCTTCGTCTGAACTATATTCTGTTTTCAGTTGTTCATATTCATCTTTCAGTTCTTGAAGAATTGAATCAGTAAGAATGCTGCTCTCATCCACATGTTCAGACTTCTGAAACTTTGCAGTTTCCATGACATCTTTTTCAAAAAAATCTCTGGTGAAATGATGTGGTGCAACACCACTGTTGTTGATGCAGTGTTCTATGTAGCTCTTCAAGATTCCTGAGCATTTCCCAAAGCAACAGAGGGCAGCAGCATCTCCAATCACAACCACCTGGGACTGAGCCCTCGTCATTGCTGTGTTTAACACACGAGCATCATTGAACAGCTCCAGACCAGGCAGATGTGATGTTCTTAGGCTATCACGTGTTTTCACAGCTGTCATTATGACAGCCCTGAACTGTTTGCCTGTCGACACATAAAGAGTACTTACAATGAGAACATGTAAAAAGACAATAACATATATGAAATGTGATATTAGTGTAATTTAATGTTTGAATAGGCAGACAGGTGTTCAGTTTGAGTCTAGTCATCCTTTATGTTTAACAAACTGGGATAAACATACTGGATTTCTTAAAGCTAAATCAAAATTACCTTGTACATTTGCAAGATTCTGGACAGGGATATCTGATAGGCCTTTTCTCTTAAGTGCTGTCCGAATTAGTCGAACCTAAGGAACAATTAAGAGAATTAAAATATTAGTCTACAACTCTGACCAAACCCTCTATCATTGATGGAATTAATTAATTTGTTTTAATTTACCTGACATCCCTCTGATAGAACACAGATTGAACTTTGGTCCTTGGGTCCCCATGTTGATGGCCAGTGTTTGAGAATTTCGTTTACTGCTTCAACCACTGTGGAAACCTCTTCTTTGTTATACCAAGACATAGACACAGGGTCCAAGAGACACTCTCCCCTAACATGGTAGAAGTTTAGAGCAGGGCCATTGGCCGGAGATGGAACATTTCCACTAGCTTTGATAATATCATTCTTACCAACATAGAAATGAGTGGATACAAACTCCACAATTTCCTTGGTTGAACGATAGTTTTCACTGAAAATGATTCTGCATTTTTGGGCTGCATCACACTTTTGATCTTGATAGTAATGGAACAAGCGATTAAGGAGTGTGTGATTTGAACGGTGATGATCATCCACTGAGAAAAGTTTTGGCCCCATTTGCATGTGATCTCCTGCTAAAACAACTCTTGTGCTTGGCCCAACTAAACCAAGGGGAATCAAGGCTTCACATTCCAGCATCTGAGAGGCTTCATCAATTAAGATGTGGGTGAAGTATCCCTCTGGGAGCTTTAGGTCATGAAAATGCATTGCCATTGTTGTGGTGGTTATGACTATGTTGTGGCAATCTAGAATAGCTTTTGATGGTGGTAGAAAATCCATGCTGTCTTTCGAAAGAAAGCAGTACTTCAAAGTGATCTTATCTGTGGCAGACAAAGCACTTTTGGTGTTTGCCTTTATTCGAATTGGCCTAATCCCATCATTTTTCTTGATAATGAATGGATGGAAGTGATCTCTGGCATACAGATCTGCAGAACTGAAAGGAAACAAAAATGTCAAAGACAAAATTATAGTTGTGTCATCATATTGAATGTATTTGCAACAACAGCTTAGAGTAGAGAGTGGAGCATGTGCAAGATTCTAAAAATTACTTGGGGATTATATGTCCACATAAAGCAATCACTAAGCATTTCAATACATTTTCAATATTATGTATTACCTGTTGGTGTGGGTGCAAATTAGCACTTTGTTGTGAGGATGCTTACAAAGCTCTCTGGCTGCTGTAGCAAGGGTAGATGTTTTCCCAGTTCCAAATGGTCCATAAATGAGGAGTGGTGCCACGCTTTCTTTGATACTGGAATTCCCAGTAATATAGTCAACTGCTGACTGTTGCTTCATGTTCAGCTTCTCATAGTGAATGTCATTTACAGGAACACTGCAGATTTTAAGATCTGGTAGCACTCTTTTCATATCATGAAAGAGGTCTACAGCCTTGTGCATGTTGCAGAAGCTGTAGCGGTCCAGCTGAAACTGCACTTCCATTTGATATGATTCATTTCTTTTGAGCATAAGATCTGAGCAACATCTTTTAGACAGTTGCAAATACATTTTGTTTTCACTCCACTGCAGGATGTTGGCCTCATAGACCTTGGGTTTTTGACCACTTGAATTTAAAGGGGCTATCAAGCCAGATGTGATGCTTCGTTTCAGTACCTGTCCCTCAGGCGTGTCCAGTGTGAGATTACAGGGTGTTGAGACAGAACAGAACAGTTGTCCTGAAGGAGCAAATATCTTGCCAAACTCTGGACTGTTCAACATATCCAGTGTTTGAATTTCTCCACAAACATTTAGCCTAAATAGGAAAAAAAGCTTAGGTATTGTTTTGAAAATATGTGCTAATTCCAAACATCATAAAAGGAATAGTGCACAGATACAGAATATCATTACCTTGAAACAACCTGGTCCTCTGCTTGCTCCTCTTTGTACAAAAAGTGGTGCATGCTTTCTTTGTAGTTCTCATGATTCAAAGGTGTTTGGCTCTTATAGGTGGACTCAAATAGAAAGTTAATCTGAGGAGGCTTGTACTCCTTTAACAGCTCCTCCTGTTCTTCTTTCCTGGTGGAACATGGGATGATAACCCTGTTCCCTCGATGCCAACGCTCAACACTTTGAAAGGCATCTCCATGGGTCATAGTTGGTTGTTCGATGTCATCCAATGATGGCTGGCCCACTCTCACTCTGAGCTTTTTCAAGAGCACTGGTCTCATGTCAAAATCTAGCACTAACCACTGTTCATACAGACCTGGGTTGGTGCATGTGAAAGACACAGTGATGTCATAGGTCATGTCATCACTGAGAAAGTGTTCACCTGGGGAGTGACTGCAGGGCGCTAAACTGAAGGCATCAAGTGTAAATGATGCTCCTGGTTCTTGTTTCAGCAGCGCCACATGCACAAGCTGTCTCTGTACAACCACAAAAGTAATAATTTAGCATACTATGATGAGGACATTAAAGATAAAATTATTTGAAGATTGATTTGAAGACTGTGTGTATACTACACTGACACATGGCACTGTAACTAGGCTAATACTAAAAGGTGGCATTTAACTCTTGCTGGCAATGTAATGCTGCTGGTATCAACCAGCAATAAGCACAGCTTGAAATTGAAGGCAATTCTGAAGTGTAAATCTCAAAGTGCAGTACTACTGACAGTCACCGGAAGTGTCAACTTCTCTCATAGAACACAAAGTCAATAAGTTTCCAGGTGAAAGCTTTCTTTCTGTCGGACATGTGTCTGGTTGGTGCTATTTATGTGTCAGCCAACTACAGTCCTCACACAGGGCAGGTTTTTTTTCATTACATTGATTATCTGCCAGTTTAACCCTCTCAAAGTGAAGAAAATCCTTCCAGATAAAACAAAGTTCCTCAAAAGAGTCAAATAAACAATAAACCTCAAAGCTAATTTTCAGGAGGGAAAACGACAACAAAGTCCCAGTTTAAACTAAATCACAGAAAAAGAGGAAATGCACTTCGGCCGCTCTGTTAACGTGAGCACCAAAATAAAAAAGAAGTTCTGCAACCGCAACACACTGGTGACACTTCCTGTGTGTCCAGGCCCTTACCTCTGTTTCAACTTGAAAGATCCACTGAAGTGTTTCATTGATGTGTTCACACTCCAAAGTTAAATCTTTATCACAAGAGATGGTGACATCATCAACTTGTTCTGACATCTGTTGAAATATGAAATGGAGAATTTAAATACTTTGAATTGGTAGGAACTGAAGAGTAAGTTTATCAAACTGACAGTAATTATATTATTAGTAATAGTAGTGATAGTAACTAGTTGTAACTGCCTTTGTTACCTGATAAATGTCAGGACTGACAAAACCTCTTTAAGTGGAGGATTAAGTTTGCTAGGACCTTTAGAAAGATTGGGAGAATGTGTATGCTATGAAGGCCAGATTAAAGATTCTTTGATAACATGGTGTGACATCCTGCCAAATAAACAATCTTTGTTAGTTTGTATTTTTATTTGTATCTACCGTCCATACTGAATACCCCGTATGGTCAATGGATCATGTTCTGACAACACATTGGGTAAAAATACTTGGCAGGGCATCAGATGCCATGTCATATTCTGTTTATGTTACCTCTTGTCAAATACCTCACATGCACTACTATATAGGCTGGTCTCTCAGCCGCTTTGTATCATCATCATCAACTGTATTCTTGAATGTTGTGCTTGTCACACCTTGCTCTGTTAATCAAGTTACTTTTTGGTTCTCCCAGTGTCTTGTCTTTTGTTTCCTGTTTTATTTTTAAACTCACCTCTTTTCATTTCAGGTCCTTCACTTCCTGCCCTCATGTTTTTTCCGCCTGTGTGATTACCTGCCCCGCCCTAATGTGTTGCACCTATGTCTCCCCTCCCTGTAGAGTATTTAGTCTGTTTGTTTTCTCCCCTCTGAGCCAGTTCGTCTTGTTCCCCTGTGACAGCGGCCCAGCCTTTCTTGTATTTTCCCTTGAGTCTCTTGTGTTATTGACCATCTTTTTGACCCTGCCTTTTTGCCTGTCATCTTTATATCTTTGCCTCTGCTGCCTGATCACCTGTGTACCGACTTTGGCTTGATTAAATGGTCTGTTTCTCTGAGGACGAGTCTGCTTTTGAGTGCCTGCTCTCGTCAACCATCACAGTGTTTGCTCTATATGATGATCTGGCCCATATTAAACATGTATTAAGAAATAACTCCTGATTTGCCTCATCTTCTCATCTTCAAGATCATCACAACAACATCTTCAACAGAAAAAGACAAACAGACAAAAACTATTTGAGCCTCATACTCACAATGCACACTTCATTGCTGCTGTTTTTGTATTCTTCCAAAAGCCTGTCATTATAGCTCATGTAACCTTGGGCTTCAATGTTATGTCTGATCTCCTCTTCCTCTTCAGCACGCATCACCCACTCCTTCAGTTCTTCCATAGAATGAGCTTTTGGACAATTGTTGCCATACTCACATGTTTGTGGTCTAAGATGAAAAGGAAATTTCAGCACAAACAGACATTGGCACAGATAAAAATAATAGAAAGAAATGTTTGTGTGTTGATTACCTGTCACACAGCCAAAACTCAGCTCGGCGATTGTGTGGAGGCTGCCGACCTTTCCACCTGATGGTGGTGTCATCAGAGAATAACTGGGCATGTTCCAAAGAGGAGCAGTGCTTGAAGAAGCTCTCTGGGGAGGAAAGGGCCAGGAGGCAGACTTTGCAGTACATGGTGACCTGTCTGGACTGTTTCTGCTCCTGCTGGCTCAACTGAAGGAGATGAGGCCGGACTAAGAGTCCACTCTGTTCTGCTTTCCACACCGCCATCTCCACCTCACTCTGGGCAGACGAACAGAGGCCGGCCTGATGCCAGCAGGGCTTGCCTTGCTTGACATGACTGCAGTACTTAAACTGACAGTTTTGGGGAAGTGAGCGCACCTGACTGTAGATGTGCTTTCTGTTATTCTCTGATAAGTGATAAACTAAGATTGGGTTCCAGGTGTGTGCTTCATTTGCCGAGCAAGTAGCGTTCCACCTTTTGACTGTTAATCTTTGTGGACAATCATGAAAGCAGTCTTTACAGAGCTCAATGAATTCCCCTGAAAACTTTTGGAGTATGCTTTCAGCTGCACTTTCAGGTGTTATTGAAATATGCTCAGATTCAGCTACATGTCTGATTAACTCATCTTTATCTATTTTTTTCCCTCTAACATAGTTCCATACAGTGGCCTCTTCGAAGCTTCTGGCAAAAGTGCAGCTCTCTCCATGTTGTGTGCATCCAGAGCCCTCAACATAGAAGTCACAAGCTTTGTAAAAGACATTTTTACCAAAGTTTCCACATTTAGGCCGCTCAGAGACAGGTCTCCATTGGTAAGTGGCTTTGGCTTTGACTAAAAGCTGATTTCTACTGCACTTGTGAATTACTGACTCAACAGTGTATGTTATTTCATTCTCCTTAACAGAGCACAGATCACACACAGTCTTCAAATCTAAATCTACAAGGTCACCCAGAGGTTTAGATGTGTTACTCTGATCAGATCCTCTCTCAGACTGAGATATAAGATAGCAGAGATGGTCGTGGTCTAATCCCTGACGCTTTTCAAAATTCCACACTGCTGCTTCCTCAGCACTTCTTGCAAAGGTGCATCGGTTTTGGTGCCTTGTGCAACTAGAGCCCTCCACAAAGAACTTACATCTCATATACTGACTAGGCTTTGGAAAAGTGGGACGTCTAGAAACTGGCCTCCATTTGCTGCCACCTTTGGCTCTGCAGAGCAGGAGATCATGTGAACACTGGTGCTGGACTGATTTTAAGGAATATGTAATTTCTTTCTCTTTGACAGAGCACTGAGTGCATACAAGTTTGAGGTCATGTGTTGATGAAAGTAGAGCCAGTTTGGACCCCCCAGCTGACATTGTGACACATGCATAATGCTGAAGACAGCACTTGAATACGGGATATTCAAGTATGGCCCTGCGGATTGTAGGAATGTGGACTCAGAGGTTCAGTAGTATGTTTCCTGGTTGCAGTTAAAATAGACTCAGATTAGACATAAATGAAGGAATCTCTGAATCTATAAAAAACTAATGGCCAAAATCATCCAGAATGTGTCTGAAAGAGAAACAACAAAGAAAAAAGTAAAATAAGAATTGTGCTTAAGAATGCTGTTTAATTCATTCACAGTCCCTTTATAGGCAAATATTTGTGTTTATTTATCTGCATAGCTTGAAGATGCAGAATATGACACCAACATTAAAGGTTTAGAGTGCTAGGAAGTACTTGTGACCTTGCTTGTTGCTAAGGTCATGTTGCACTTCAGACATGTGACCTTGGCATTGGGTACCTGTAGGGTTCACTAAGCTGAATTTCAGACTTTCAGGACATATTTAAAACCACATAGAATGCAATTTTCAAGTATGAAAGAATGATCGAAAACAGGGACAGTGTGGTTCAGAATTATTCATTACTTATTAGTAAAATACAACAAAATCCCTAATGATATCATTAATGATATCAGTAATTGGTGTAGCTGGAATTACTCTGGCCTCCAGCACCACTGTAAATAATCTAGGAGTTATATTTGATCAAGATATGTCTTTTAACGCCCACATAAAACACATTTCAACGACAAGAAAAACTTCAAGAAAAACTAGTCCATGCATTCATTACTTCTAGGCTGCACTAAGACTCTCCAGCTGGTCCAGTGTGCAGCTACATGTTTTCCTACAAAAACTATCTGTTCATATCCATGTACTATTAATGCATTTATTAACCTAACTCCTTCCTGTACATGTCCTGTACATATGAAGACTCTGAAGACCATTCTGCTCGTCTTCTTCTTATCATTAGTCATACTTCTGTTATTATTAGCAAAGTTGTTTCTGTACCTCTGTGTGTGTCACTGTCCCTCAAACTCTCTCTCTCTCTAGTCAAGACAGATGGTCTGGTTCTACTTGAAGTTTCTTTCCATTAAAGGAAAGTTTTGCAGTCGCCAAGTGCTTGCTCATTGGGAATGTTGAGTATGGTCTAGACCTGCTGTATGTGAAAAGTACCTTGAGATAACTTTTGCTGTGATTTGATGCTATATAAATACCAATGGGTTGATTGATAAATGAATGTGACCTGGAACACCATAAAATTGCTTGATGTAATAATCAATTTGAAATTATTCAGTAGGTTCAGTAGGTTTTCGCTGACACTTGATGAGCTTAGTGATAGTGTTTGCTACAGGTCTGCTGACTGAAACATCACAAAAAACAGCCTCCTGCAGCACTATCTACTGATGAATCAATTCCACTATTAGTTTATAGGAGTGTGACATCTCCTGGCAGCCAGTAATAACACTATTTTTGCTTTCAAAATTATTTTGACATCTTTAATTTTGTCAAGTCCATTGAGTTAAATAGAGAGGAAGCATTTTGTTTTAGTAACTAAAAATTAAAAGAACTCCACTCATCCTTGTAATCCTAAATGACTACAGAATGTATTTGAAGCTGGAACTGTCTGCTGCTTGGAGGTTATATCTTATGTCCACTAGATGGCAGCCTTGTGCATTTTCAAATACTAAGAATGAAGTCAGTGGAACAAATGTCTCAAATGATCAGAGTTTTCTACAGTTGTAAAATACACTCCTTCCATTTCAGCAACAATCAACAAAAAAAATTAAACTGATGATTGTTGCCCGGCTAACCAACTAACAAACTAACAAACAAATTTATTAGAGTTTACTTGTTTATCCAAGTTTCTTTGGCCTATTAGGACAAGCAGTCTAATGATAACATACTGGTAGTGTAACACATAGCTCAAATGACCAGAGTTTGATATTAAAGCAAAGTTTTCAACTAGAGTTTTCTACTATTGTAAAATACACATCCTACAAATCAGCAACAATCAAGACAAAAAAAAATACTACTGACTGTTGCCCAGTTAAAAAAACAACTACACCCAACTGTCCATCAAGTAACAAAAGTAAAGTACTAATACTATAACAACTACTACTAATAATGATACATGTGATATTATTATGATAATAATAATAATAATAATAATAATAATAATAATATCAACAATATTAATGATAATTACCGTTGACGTGTGTGAGCAGCTCAGCAGTAGTTCCAAGACATTCAAACAGGAAGGGGTTTACAGAGGCTGGAATATCGCGGATAACTCTGGTCCAGTTAACGTGAGACTTGGCTCATCGTGCAGCATCAGGTGGACTCTCAATTTTGAGGTTTCACCTTGAAGGCAAACAGAACCCTTCTCTGCACCGGGGCACTGCTGGAACCTCTCACCTATCACCGACCTTTATATGGAGACTCGCCCTGTGATGATTACCGGGAGAGCTGGTCTAACCAAAGTTCATTTCACATATTTTGCATCAGCGTCAGGTTAAAATGATAGGCAATGTGCTGTCCTTATGTAACCTCCCTCTGTGTGTCACATACTGTATATGCAATGGGAAAAATCTTAGCTTAAAATAACTTCCTTGTGATACTGCATATTCCTGACAGTCGAAGCAATTACTGCATTATAAACCTGCTCCTGTAGTCTAAATATAAACACAAAAGAGATTTTCTTCCGTGTTATCATTCCTCCTGTTCATACACACAGGCATGATAATGTAAACTCATAAAACAGGCATAGTAAGTAATAGTTCTTAATGTGCCTGTGCTGAGGTCTAAGTCAGTGTTCAGTCGCACATTAAAAAATGATTGCTTTATTTGGTAGGATTCTTAATTCCTGTTTTAAGACAGACTGAAAGATTGTGAACCTGTGGTGAATGGGCCTAGATCACTAGATTGAGGTAGAATATTCTTACTTCAGTACTGTACTTAAGTAGGCTACCATTTTAAGGCAATTGTAACTTTACTCAAACTCAGTTTAGTCTCACTGGTGGAGTTTCTTTTTGGATTAAACCCATTGAATCAATTCTTTATTGTATGAAATTATATGTTTGTCAGTATATACATACATATGCAGTTCTTGAGAAGTAATAATGAAATGTTCCCATTCTGAAAAGGCACATTTTGAACAGGCACTGCACTAGTTATTGTTAAACTAGGTTAGTCAGCTGCTGACAGTACTATAGCTTCATATTTAGCACACAGATGTATGAGTGGTATTTTCTTCTCCCCTAGCAAGAAACTGAATAATCATTTGTTGCAAAATTCCCAACTTTTCCTTTATGGATTCAAACTTAAACCTAAGCAGTTTTAGTTGCCTGATCGTAGCCTCTGAGGTACAATGCTTGATCTGAATGTAACCAAACGGGTCATCTGTAGTCATTTAATACAAAAATCATATCAACTTAATCAACCTTGATGTGTTTAATCTTTAATTAAGTTGCATTATGTTGAGAGAACCAGGAGTAAAACAGAAGTTCATGATAACAAAATGATACAAAAATACGCAAACAACACAGATACAAATCTGCACACATAACTGTGGCAATCAGTTTTATTTTAACATAACTTAAATGACATACAGAAAACATATGTGTCGCCATGTCTTGTGACACGTGTTGCTGAAAAAGAGAAAGGTCTTGGAAAAAGAGTACATTTTCTCTGGTTTTCTCTGTATTCTTCCTCTCTCTCCTCTCAACCCCAACCGGTTGAGGCAGATGGCAGCCGTTGTGATTAAAACTACCACCATCTAAAATTTCAGCACATTCACTCAGCTTATCCCTCGGCTCACCTGCTCTATTATGAGTCACTTAATTCGCCTTTAGGTTAGAACAAACTAAACAGGTTTTATTTGTACTGCTTTTGAACAGCACAGTTCCAGTCCATTTGTCTTGATAACCAAGATTTAATTAGAAATTAAATGTCATAGATTTATTTTGTCTTTTTTGTCATCTATTAATTGGGTCACTCCTAATTAATAATTAATGAATGCTTGTTTCTTGTATTTGTATTTGCTGCTGTAAAGTCTCCAATAAACTAAACACTAGTGGTGACTACACTAAAAAGTGGAACTGACTTTTCATACCAATTTATAACACAAAGCTAAAGCAGCAAAAGTGGATTATTTCCAGCAGAGCATATTAAAGTTTCTACATTGAATTTTAAGGAAAATGATACAGGAAATTAAAGAAGGGTAGTGAATCACATGATGTTTTTGCTCTATCTGTGTCATGCAGGGACAAGCTGAGGTGAGGACAAACTGAGAGGATCAACATGAGGACATGAGACACAGTGTGACTGGCAGGCAGAAAGACATACTGACCTCCATACTGATAGAGGCTGTTGGGATGTGGCTGCGTGTGGAAGCAGGAGCAGAGCAGAGACAGCATGGACATGTCCTTGATCTTGTCTGTGTAGGCTGTTGTAGAGAGATGAAAGAAGAAAAGTGGAAGAAACACACATGAAACCCTGTTTTATAGGCCAGGGTACAACTCCACTTACCTCTGCAAGGGAATCTGCTTGTGCTAATAATAAGATAAGATAAAACTTTATTGATCCAGTGTGGAAACGCAGTGGGGAAAATCCATTGCTACAGCAGCTCAAAAAGATTGGGATGAGAAAAAACAAAGGTATACAACAATAAAATAAGAATCTTAAAAGAGGACCTTGAAGTGCAATTATAACATATATATACAACAATAAAATCAAAAACTAAAAAAGGACCTTAAAGTGCAATTACAGTGCAGCATTGTACAGTGTGACTGCAGTGGGAATTAAAGTACTGTATACTACAAAGAAAACTGATTAAAACACACAAACTAGTTCAGAAACAATATATATGCAGCAATTATAAGGAATATGAGTGTATGAAGACTATTTTGATTACTATAATATATCACCATGCTTATTACAATGGCTGCTTAAAATCAGGAAAAAAAGAGATGTCAGCTGTTAAGTTGTTTTTGTAGTCAGTTGAATTCAGTGATATCATTTACCATCAATCAATCAATCAATCAATCAATCAATCAATCAATCAATTAATCAATCTTTATTTGTATAGCGCCAAATCACAACAAAGTCATCTCAAGGCACTTTACACATAGAGCAGGTCTATACCGTACTCGTCAGGTTTCATTTTAAAGAGACCTAACATTCCTACATGAGCAGGCATTTTGCAACAGTGGTAATGTCCATGAAGTCTACACTACTGGCACACTGATTGAGTGTTGTGGTTGGCTGGGTGTGCAGTGTGTCACTGCCTCTGGCTGAATGAAATTCAGTCAGATTTCCCTACATGTTCCTCCATAGAACCTGCTTATCAGCTCTGTGGAGGAACCTGTGAGGGTGTCATGGTTTCTCTCTTCCTGGATAACATGTTACACTTGTGTCCTTCGTCCTGTCTGAACAACAGATATTCTTCTCATTCTGTTGAAGTAGAAACTCACACTGACTCCAAAACTCTAAAAATTGTTACCTTTTTAGAAACAACAAAACTGGTTTTATTGACAATGTATGACAAGCCCAAAACAACTATACAAGAAACTATACAAAATATTAGATTACATGTCATACTGAAATATGAAATGTGAGCCATCATCAGTGCTAAATAGAGATAAATAGAAAACAGAGACGGACCATCATGTTTATTTTCTGATGATGAATTTTTGGAGAATTGCTCCATCCTGTCAGGGAACATTAGGGTTTGTACAAAGAATAATTATGCAGTGATTACAAGCTATGGCCTTTTAAACTGAGTCTATAGTGAAATGTAATAAAGATTTACAGCATTGTTTGGAGTTGATATGTGCAGCTGCATTTGTTTGCAATTGTGTTTTACATTTGAATTTAGCTTTTGTTTAATCAGCTCCAGCTAAGACTTTAAGAAACATTATTATGACTCGTTGAATTGTGTTTGGTTCCAGATATGATCTGTTAGACATCTGTGTGTACATGTGTGTGGGGGTAAGGGTGTATGCAAATAAGTGGCAATCAGGAAGTGATTTATCCTTATAGCACCTATAGGTGACTGGCTAATATTATACCCAGCCTGCATCTCTCCACTTTGATGCTTGTACTGCTGCCACTTATTAATCATGTTTTGCACTGTTTATTTAAGTTCAGAAAGTAACTTACTTTCACTTGTTTTTTTAAGTTATGTTACATGCATTATTTTATTACTTCTTTTTAAAAAAAATCTTTCTAGTGATTAGTTCCATTTGTTATGTTGGACTTGCCCATCCTAACTTAATATTTTACTGTGCTACCATTGTCAGTAAACTCTATAGTAATGTATTACTGTCCAGCACTCTGTCTGTGGGACTTTGCCATAACTACATGGACCACCACAATACCAAACCCTTTCTTTGGCTAATTAAAATGAATTAAACTGGCACAAAATAAATATGGCTACAACAAAATAGGGTAAAGACTCTCATATGTCATGTCATATGACTTTGGCACTGTAATGAACATGTGGGTTTGAGTCCTACACTTGATCTTGTACCATAAACATTACAAGTGAAATAAAAACTTAAAGAGGGATGACACAAGACTTGAGTACTAGAACAGCTGTTGAGATGGCAACAGTGTTTTCTCAAAGGGAAGATGATAAGCTGGTTGACATGAAAAGTTGATTGATAACCTTCTTTGATAATGAAGTGCTGAATGATTTGATGCTGCCGCAGTGTCTTTTATGATACTACCATTGTAGGGTGTCAAAGTCTAACACTTTCAATCCTACACATCGTGGCCTCAATTAACTTTTTATTTGAAATTACCAGTTGGTAAACCTGAGTTCTGACTCATTAAACACAGCAATAATACTGCACACCAAACAGTTAGTAAATTTAATCCTATATTTTAAGTCTTAATCTAAATGAATTTTTCATGCCATAACCTTTTTAAAATCACACCTGGGACTCCTGCAATAAGATATACACACACACACACACACACACACACACACACACACACACACACACACATACATATGTATATATGTGTGTGTGTGTGTGTGTTGATAAATTAATGATAACATATTTTTGTATCATTACACATTTATTCAAATCACTGAATGGAGAAATGGCTCATCAATAAAACAATAAAAAATGTACCACGATGCAAAACATTTTATAAACATTTCTGTAGCCAAAGTTACTCCCTGAATATACAACATTAAAACATATCAATAACAATATTAAAGGATAATAGAAATGTGGCACAATCCAAAATGTTTTTATAAACAATTCTGTAGCCAAAGCTACTCCCTGAATATACAACATTAAAATGTATCAATAACAATATTATAGGAAGTAAAACATAAGAAAAAGCTGCAGACTCAGCTCATTGAATGGTGAGGCAGCTGAACAGTTAAGATCAGCTGTCCTGCAATAGAAACACATGCTGACTCATCAGTATACAGAAACAATGACTGAATGTGATTTCATAAACTACACTACATTCACTAGTTCAACTAAAAATAAAAATGAATTAAAAGATCCAGATTTAAATTCTCAGACAAAAAATACAGACACAGTTGAAACAGTCGTTGAAGGATTCCATATTTACAGATTCATACACATTTTTAAAAAGAGGAACAGGTGTGTAAATTAGAAAACAAAAAACAACTGTGTCAAATACATACAGTTTATGATCAAATACAATAACAAACCCCCAAAATCTGCTATAAAACTGTAAAACAAAACAGTTATTTTGCAATAAAAGTTATTGCGGTATCATAGAAAAACATGAAATATACATATTTTATGAAATCATGCTGTTGAGTCAGTGTAAGAGTTCTGATCTATGGCTTGTAGAAATCAAGTCTCTTCACATGGATAAAGGAGATCAGCTATGTGGCACCTTGCACTGAAATCTTGTCTGCATCTGTCACTGCGTTGTGAAGCCTGTAGTGTTGCAGGAGCTTTCTCCAAGTGTTACTGCAGTTGAGCAACTCTTGGTTCCCTTTGAAAACACAGACATATTTGAGTTATATATATATATATATATATATATATATGTATTTGAGAATACAGCATCTCTTAATACTGCTTGATACACGTTTTATTATTACCATATTGTAAGTATTATGTATGGAGAGCTTTGTTCCCCAGATCCCTCAAACATGACATGAAATAGAATAAAAATGCCCAAGTGACAGCAGAGGTCAGATATGTTGATGCATTATTTAACTTCTTCAGGTCATTTGATCACTCAGCCTTCAGACTGGAGAATAGGTAGAAAAAAACAGATCTCACCAATGATGCACAGTCCTTCCTTGGCCCTGGTGATGCCCACATTGATCTGGTTTGGATCACCTACAAAGCCAATATGTTTGGACAGCCAGGGTCCATTTGGTTCCCTCTGAATCTCTTCACTTGGCAAAGAGCACACAGTCGATAAGATGACATAACGCCATTCACTTCCTAGAAGACAAAATGCAAAATGTGTCATGTTAGATGATGAACTTTTATTATACAAGGATGTTCTCTGTCTTCTTCTGTGTTACACTGGTTTACTATACTTTTTATTTCATTACATTTATCAGTGTCAACTACTTTACAGATTTTATATTCAGTGTACTGTAGGGTTAGACCAAGCACAACTGGGACAAACATGAAAATACTGATGACATATTAAACATTTAATCATTTCAAAGGAACAATACATCACAATGAGTAGTTTTACTCTGGATACTTTGCCATTGTGGTGTTGCTACTTTACTTTCAGTAAAGGATTTGTCATTCAGAGGAAGCAGAGAGGTACACTGTTACCTTGGCTTTTCGTGATTGTGGTAACAGTGATTTGATCCATTTTCTTCTTCTTCAGCTCATCTCTGATTTCTGACACTTGGGCATTATAGGGCGACAGGATCACAATACTCTGCTGTTTGACTTTGGCATCCACCACCAGCTTTTCAGCTATCTCAATCTGCAAAAGAACCAAATCATTACAGTCAGGTCAATGACACTATGATAACTGTTATCCCTGTGTTGCATTATTACTGTTTAAAATCAACAAGGAAAAGCAAGGGTGCTTAATACTGTACCACTTTGTCTCTCTCTTCCAGGTTTGCTTTAGAGTTCTCGTTGCCCTTGGCTGTGTTCACAACCAGACTGATGGTCTTTCCTATGATGTGCCCAAAAACGATTGGCATCGTTCTGTTACCAACACGTAGGACACTGCTTGGCTGCTCCACACCAGTTTTCAGCTTTTCCTCATAAAATTCATTTGATGGGAACTCACATATGTCCTCATGCTATGAAGACATATGGTTTATAATTGTTGATTACAATTTAAAACACTCAAACATATAGTAATACAACATTGCAACAGTTCATATACATACTAATATTATACAACAAGCTGTATGAGATACACACTATACACTATATGTGTATACATAGTGTATATTTCATGTTCTCACCATTCTGTACTGTGTTTCCAGCATCACTGCCCTCTTCTTATGGACTGTATAGTAGCGTTCAAACAGAGACTTAGCCATCCCCAGTTTCCTCACACGCTCATTCCTCACAATAGGTCGTAACTGTTTGTGGTCACCAATCAAAACAATCTGAAAGTCACATTGTAAGACAACTGAGTTATAGCAAGTGTTATCTAAATCTAATCTAATCTAAATCTAATTAGCATGAACTTGGAATTTGAATCCTGTTTTCAGTGCCTCCCAATGTCAGCATTACAAAGGATATATAGGGGATATTTAGACAACACAACAAAGAAAGCCTTTAATCTACATATACCATAAAAACTTGTGTATGAAGGGCCGTCCATACTGAGAACAATGACTATAACGATAACTATAAATGCCATTCTAATTCGAATCCATACCACAACTATAACGATAGCGGAGAAGGATATTGTTGGAATCACTTTCCACTTAAATCACTAAAATCCTTAATGTAACTTTGCTCCTCTCTTTTACCACCCTGCCCTTTCTTTTGTTCTTCTCTTCTCTCTCACAGGTTCCTAGGGGTTCGTCGCTGCCCGGGCGCTGCAGTGGATCCTTTATTCGGCCTCCCCACACCGCATCAAGAATCACCGTATTAAGAATCAGTCCGCATCAAGAATACATTCAAATTCTGTCAATAAATCTGTTAAAACGTATCTCGTTGGTGATGTGTTCCTTGCTCGTGAATTCTCCATACAACATACTAGAGAAGTAACAGCTCATCAATAATTAGCTTCAGACACTGCTGGAGTGTGCAGCGCGTTCTGGACACCGCTGTTCATAGGACGTTATAGTTCGCAGTGTAGGCGCTCACATCATTGTCGTATAGTTATAGTTATCGTTCTCAGTGCGAACAGCCCTCAAGACGCACCTTTGTTACGAATGTTTTTAATTTAAAAGTGGGGTACATCTTATGAAACAGTAAAATGCAGAGAAAGGTTGAATCTGGATGTGGTTATAGGTCTGTAAAAGGCTATCCACACTAAGAACCATAACTATATATCAATAACTAGGACTACAATAACGATGTGAGCGTCCACACTTGAACTACAACATCCTGTAAACAGCTGTGTCAAGCATGCGCTGCACGCTCCAGTTGTGTCTGCAGCTACATAAAATAGATACTGATGATACTACTGCTGTATGTTGTAGAGAAATAAAAAGAAAACCATTAACACCAGACTTGGCTGCAGTATTTGTATAGTGACAGCTCTGTTGAAGAGTTTTTGGAACTCAGTAAGCATACAGCTACATACTGTATCAATTTTGTAAAATTATTGTGTTCTTTTAAAAGGTTTAATTGAAACTCATAGCCTAATCTGAACCCGGTCTGAGTTAATATATCGGTCCAGTTTAGTTAAGCAAATCATTACCATTAACCATTGAACTGACACACTGTTTCATGTGTAATATGTGGTTTTCGATTGTGTTTAAAATAAAAGTAGATTGAAAAAGTTTTAGAGTATCAACATATGTTTGGTGCATTCAAATAAACCAGTCTTTAATAGAAAAGAGAAAAGCATTTTTCCCTGCATGATTTTACACCGGTACGACTTGTCTACTGTTTTTTACAGTAATTATCATGTAAAAAATGTAATCTTTTTCATTCTAACACAAAATGCAGAAGGATGCAAGATGAAATACTTCTAATGGAACTGTGTCCTGGTGAACATTTCAACAAATGTATTTCCTAAAAAAACATGCATTTTAATTTTCAATAACCATGGTTGTCACATTTCCAAAATGTTAGATTTCCAAAATCTAAGATGATTTCCTTTGAGGATCAGGAATTTCTGTCAGGTGTATCAACATGGCCAGTAGTTGCCATGATGACATCATCACACTACCACACTTAGACTCCAGTCTTACAGGATTCTGTATATTATATATTCTGAACTCACTGTCTTTTGAAAATGTTCTTTCAAACGGTATTTTAATGAATCAGGGCACAAAAAAGCAACATTCTGCATCATTAACATACAGTTATATTAAGGAAAGTGTGGATGAAGAGCAGGAGGACAATGTTGATAATTAAATAAAAAGCACACCTTTTCTGGATTGTTGCAGACTAATGGAATCATGGCCTGGGGTTCAGTGGCCATTGCACATTCATCAATGAGGATCTGACGTGCAGTGACTGTCTTAGTCAGGCTTGGTGAGGAAGACTGTGTACATGTGCACAGTATGATGTCATGCCGTTCAAGTTCATATGTCCGAGCATCTCTGAGAAGCTTTTTGTACCTAAGAAGTAAAACAATCCATACAGTTAATCTTACAAATAAAATTCTTCAAAAGTCTTTTTGCCTTTTTACTCTTTTCTATTCTTAGTAACTCTAAAAAAACACATTTAAATCATTTTCACCTTGAAAAGACTGTTTAAAAGGGTTGGGGAATACTTAAATGTACATTTATGTCATTGTTTGACATTTTTTGTCCACATTTAACATACATCTCACATTGTCACTTTATATATCCAAAACCATAAGAGGCTCTTTTAAAATGTCAGCTTAGCTGATGAGCCAAAGATTTGTATGGCTAAAAAAATTAATTCAAAAATTGCATATGTAGCGGCAGAGTTTAGCTCAGTGGGTAGAGCACCCGCCACATGTGTTGAGGCTACAGTCCTCGCTGCAGGCGACCCCGGTTTGAATCCCGCACCGAGTGGTCTTATCCTGCGTGTCATTCCCCCTCTCTGTCTCTCTCTACTTACCTGTACATTTAAAGGCAAAAAGCCCCAAAAATATACTTAAAAAAAACACAAAAACGCAAATGTAGATTAATATGATGTTGTAGCATTCTGTATTCATTTTATTTTTCTGTTACATCAGCTACCTGACTTGTGAGTATGAATATGAATGTATAAAATGTCAATGCTTGTATACATTTCTATGGTTTGCCCTATATTCATTTGTTTGCCGTTGCCCTGCACATAATATTGCCTTTCTTATGTAGTCCAGGTCTTTGCTGTCATCAACAAATTGTAATGCTTAAATCTCCTGTTGACACTAATGAAACACTTTCGGATTATCTTTTACTATTAACATGTTTCAACAAATATTTTGACATTTTTCCACAGTCCATGTCAACAAGGTTTTAAACATAGCATAGATAAAATGGATCAATATTAGATTTCTACCAAAGTGGGATAATGAAGAGCTTGTCACAAAATGAGGACTGACAACAACTTATTGTTACTTACTTTGAAGACGGTAAGAAAGGTACTACTGAAAGGTCCACTTGTGCAGAACTTTGCACGTTTCATGAGAAAGGAAATGCATTTAGGGATACTCACCAAAGAAATTCATCAATTATTTCAATGCATGAATGCTTTTGAACTTACTCTTTCACCTCTTGAGCAGTCAGCTGTTCTTTTTTGGCGAGGGCAAGTTGAATACGTCTGTCAAAATCTTTTATTTGACCTGAATGAGGATTTTGTTCCTCTCGCATGCGGTGATGAAGAGTGATACTCCTAAAACCATGTGAAATATGATGGTGTAAATGAATAATAGACCAAGCACTTGAAAATTGTGTCAATAACTGGTGTGATTACAATACCTGAGTTCTGGTTTGGCACGTTCTTGGCGGAATGTGCTACAAGAAAACTGAAGGGTGCAGTCTGGATAAGGGTAGTCCAGCATCTCCACTTGTTGGCTATAGACTCTGAGGGGTTTCAGGCTGTCCCCAAACCTCAACAGGTACTCTGTATTATGATAGCAATAGACACACACACACACACACACACACACACACACACACACACACACACATATCAGGAGTTAAACACATATGGGTGCGATGAAGACTTACTTTTAATTCCTACCTATTTGCATATATTGTTGCTCATATACGCACGCATGCACACACACACATGCACGTACACACACACACACACACACACACACACACACACACACACACACACACACACACATCATGGATTATATTAACAGAAAGAAACTAAAACTTCACCAGAGAACACATGAGATATATAGTAGCTTACCTGCAACAACATCAACAGACTTGTTGGACGGTCCGCAGTAGAGAATGACTTGTTTCTTGTTCTCATCCTTTGGGTCAACATACTTCCTTTTGTTCTTAGAGTTCAGCTCAAAGAAATGGTACACTATGTAGACACCCACTACTGTCTTTCCAGTTCCTAAGACACAAGTGGGGAAGTTTTTAAGCCATTGCAGAAAATATGAAGCATCAAGGTGAATACCATTTCTAGGTCTTACCAGGTGGTCCCTGTATTACTGTGAACGTGTTATTTAGAGCTTTGTCCACAGCTTCTTTCTGACTCTGGTTAAGCTCTGGCATTCCATATGGTAGCTGTTTCTTCACGGCATGCCACCTTGCTTTTACTGCAAAGACAAAATGAGAGAGTCTTTCAATGACTTGGCAATTTGTCATTGCTTTTTGCAAGCAAAATAAAAGAGCATGTGCAATGTGTTGTCTGTGTTTTGTTTTTAGTCAAGATCAAGGCAACTATTTTCCTAGTAATGGTACCTTCTTTTGGAATATGTTTCCCAAGTGCTATGCTCTTGACAAGATGACATGCATATGGAATGTTGACCACAGCATTTTCTTTCCGTCTGCAAAACAGTAATGAAACTATAATGCAGCTGTTTAATCGAAAGATGAAAACTACATTTTTTGTCAACATCTGACAACTCTGACATTAAATGAAATGAAAAATGCTGTTAAGACTTCCAGCAAATAATTAAATCAAACTAAACTATAAGCAGTGTTACATTGATTAGGTATAGGTGAGCCACACTGGAACTTACATGTCAGGCAGGAGCTTTGGGATTATTTCAACTGTGAAACATGTGTTTTCCTCAAAGACACATTCAGGAATGTTCTCCATTGGCAGGTGATGAACATAGAACTTCACTGTACTTCCATCATTTGAAGAGTTTTTACGTTGTTCTACTGGGTTTGTGACAGCATGTGCCACCCATGTGAACTCTCTTGGGTCCACTTGTGCAGAATGTTCCAGATTTGAAGTCAACTCCAAACCTCTTTTTCGAATGCACAGGAAGCACTTTGAAAGGTTGCATTCAATTTCCCATTCATTAATCCATTCCAGAGGTAAGAAGAAGCTTCCTGTTACTCTACGTTCCTGCTCCTTTTTAAAGTTTACTTCCAAGTTCTCAATGATTATGCTGTTACTTTCACTCACTGCAGTGGCAGCAGATTCCATCTCACACAATGGTTTCCAGATCTGGACATACTCCTCAGTATCACTATAGTAAATCCTTGATGGATTATCTGCACATCTGGAGAAGCATGTGATAGGGCTGTGGACATGTTCCACACAAACTTCAAACTTTGGCCGAATGTGAAGCAACTGAACAACAGGCATGGGATAACCTCTTATAACTTCTGAGGTCATTTGGATCTTAAGGGTGTCCCCTGGCTTCAACTTGAGGTCACAGTCAACATAGTGGTCTTCCTCAGAAGTATGTGTGTTAGTCTCGGCTTGAGGCACCTGAGAAGATTTTGACTGACTGACTTTTTCTGGTTGTTTTGTGTTAGCATTGATTATGAGTGACTTTGCATGATCCAAATTTTCTTCAGCAATTGCATCAACAATGTCTTTCCATATTTTCAGTGGAAGCTCAACAAAGGGAGCACAGTCTGAAAACATTTTCATCTCCTGGTAGATTTGGACTTTGTCAGCTGCATAGATCCTCCTTTTCCACTTAAGAGTGATGCAGTGATTTTCTTCATCAAAAAGTGGTTGGTCCTCCAACTGTAAATCTTTGTACATGATTGCTAAACTCCTTGCAAATATGTTTGTGTTAAAAGGAAATGACACTGCAAAACTTTCTGTGTTAGGTTCTGCACTAACAACAAATGCTAGCTTTGTAGCACTTTGTTTTTTCATGCTCATGGCATAGAAGATTTTCTCAGCCTTTTGTTCATACTCCTTGGAATTCTTGAGGTTGTGTTCAAATTGATTGCACAAAGCTGTAATCTCTGTTGGAGTGTACTGGACATTCCTGTCACATATGATGGAGTGCAAAAGTCTTTGCAAGACGATGTCCATATACCGCCGTATTGGTGAGGATGCATGTGTGTAATACTTTACGCTCAGAGAGTAGTGGCCAACTTCTGCTTCAGGGGAGGATTTGGAACGGATGACATAGGCTTTGCTAAGGCACTTTTTGAACTGATTAATGACTGGCTGGAGCAGAGGGTGGATGTCATCTGCTGCAATGAGATCCACCATTTGGTCTATATCATCTCTTCTTGCAGCTGACTTGATATCGTCCCACACACCTGTGAGTATTTGGAAGTTTCCACAGTTTGGGACTAGTTGCTCAGGGGTAATTTTGTGGCTAACATGTAAAGACAGTGGTATCAATTCTCCACAGTTCTGCTTGAAGTCGTCAACTTTTTCAGGATCTGGCTCTGCCTGACAGCGAAGGGGTGTGCAATTACTTGCTTTTTCCGAAATAATCAATTTCTCAGATGCATATTTGTTGAATAACACACTCAGCTCTTCAATCATCAGATGGGCTTTGCGCTTCCCGAGCAATCTGTCATCATCAGGTTGAGCATAAGCCCAGCCCTTCTCCAGTCTTCTCTTCCTTTCAGCTTTTGCAAAACAATAAGCCACAGCGACACAGTTTTCTACTGAATCAAATTCAGGTGTCTTTCTATATCTTTCAGAGATCATAATCTCTGCATCTTCATAAGACAACTTGCTGTTAGACTTGATCAGTGACAGCTGGAATTTAGGCTCTCCAATGAAGTCATGTGTTTTCTTGTTTACTTTGAACATCAATGAAACCACCCTACGATCTTGATCTTCCAGAAGACTAAAGCGTCCAGTGCTCAAGTCTTTGGGGAACATATGAATGGGTTCTTCCCTACCTTGGTAATATGTCGCACCACGTTGTTTTGCATCCTCATCTAATTTACTTCCTGGACTCACAAAGCTCGCCACATCTGCAATATGGATTCCCAGCTCATATTGGTCTCCAATATCCCTGACACTGATGGCATCATCCAGGTCTGTAGCTTTTTTTGGATCCACAGTGAAAGTGATTACCTCACGTATATCCTTTCTGTGTGTGCCGTCTTCATCTGCCAAGGAGAAACTCTTGTCTAAGTAACATGGAGTAGGTGCAACTTTGAATTCTTCCCTCAAGACTTGTAGTCCATAAACTAAAGATCTTCCAGTTGGAAGAATATCTATCACTTTCCCCAATGGAAATGGACAATCTTCTTTCCAGCCAATCACTTGCACCATAAATAGATAGTTCTGTTTCAGTCTTTCATCAAGGCGTTCATTAGCTGCAATTGTCCACTCGCCATTAATTTGCTCCCATATTGGAAGGAAGTTTCGTGTTTTCTTGCTGATCAGTATGCGTACTTTGGGTGCAGTTTTTGTAATAGGTATCATCAATCTTTTGACAAATTTGTCATCAGAATTCTGTCTTGGTTTGCTGTAATCTTCATCCTCAAGCACACACACTAGTTTGCGGGCTGATTCATCTTTCTTAGTGATGCTGACCACTCTTGATCCTTGTAAAAGCACTTCATCTCCAGAGAAGGCCTTGCCCAGGTTTGCCCTTCCATTTATGCTTATATGTCTGGTGGGGCTATTATATGGTATGACATAACCTGTGTTATGTGATTCCCTGACCAACTTTCCTTGCTTGTGCCTCTCTGGTTGTTTTTTACATAACTCTAAAACATCTGTATGATCATCAGTGGTATTGTATGATGAGCTTGACTTGTGGTGATTGAAGCCTTCTGAATAGTCTTTGTCTGAACTATATTCTATTTCCAGTTGTTCGTATCCATCTTTTAATTCTTGAAGAATTGAATCACTGAGAATGCTGCTCTCATCCACATGTTCAGACTTTTGAAATTTTGCAGATTCCCTGACATCTTTTTCAAAAAAATCTCTGGTGAAATGCTGTGGTGCAACACCGATGTTGTTGATGCAGTGTTCTATGTAACTCTTCCAGATTCCTGAACATTTCCCAAAGCAACAGAGGGCAGAAGCATCTCCAATCACAACTACTTGGGACTGAGCCCTCGTCATTGCTGTGTTTAACACACGGGCATCATTGAAGAGCTCCAGACCGGCCAGGTGAGATGTTCTTAGGCTGTTGCATGTTTTCACAGCTGTCATAATGACTGCCCTGAATTGTTTGCCTGGTAACACATGAACAAATTAAAACATGTAAAATGACATAAAATATATGAAACGTGATATCAATGCAATATTTGAATAGACAGACATCTGCTCGGTTTGAGTCTAGTCATCCTTTACATAATGGGATAATCATATTGGAGTTCGTAAAGCTAAATAAAAATTACCTTGTACATTTGCAAGATTCTCAACATGGATATCTGATAGGCCTTTTCTCTTAAGTGCTGTCCGAATTAGTCGAACCTGAGAAAACATTCATATAATTAAACTATTAGCCTACAACTCTGATCAAACCTTGTTTCATTGATGTCATTAATTCATTTGTTTTAATTTACCTGGCATCCCTCTGATAGAACACATATTGAGCGGTGGTCCTTGGGTCCCCATGTTGATGGCCAGTGTTTGAGAATCTCATTTACTGCTTCAACCACTGTGGAAACCTCTTCTTGGTTATACGAAGACATAGACACAGTGTCCAAGAGACACTCTCCCCTAACATGGTGGAACTTTAGGGCAGGGCCATTGGCAGGAGGTGGAACATTTCCAGTAGCTTTGATAACATCATTCTTACCAACGTAGAAATGGGTGGATACAAACTCCACAATTTCTTTGGTTGAACGGTAGTTTTCACTGAAAATGATTCTACTTTTTTGGGCAGCATCACACTTTTGATCTTGATAGTAGTGGAACAAGCGATTAAGGAGTGTGTGATTTGATCGGTGATGATCATCCACTGAGAAAAGCTTTGGTCCCATTTGCATGTGATCTCCTGCTAAAACAACTCTTGTGTTTGGCCCAGCCAGACCAAGGGGAATCAAGGCTTCACATTCCAGCATCTGAGAGGCTTCATCAATTAAGATGTGAGTGAAGTATCCCTCTGGGAGCTTCAGTTCATGAAATTGCATTGCCATTGTTGTGGTGGTTATGACTATGTTGTGGCAATCTAGAATAGCTTTTGATGGTGGTAGAAAATCCATGCTGTCTTTCGAAAGAAAGCAGTACTTCAAAGTGATCTTATCTGTGGCAAACAAAGCACTTTTGGTGTTTGCCTTTATTCGAATCGGCTTTATCCCCTCATTTTTCTTGTCAATGAATGGATGGAAGTGCTCTTTGACATACAGATCTGCAGAACTGAAAGGAAACAAAAATGTCAAAGACAAAATTACAGTTGTGTTGCTACATAAAAATGTATTTGCAACAACAGCTTAGAGCAAAGAGTGGAGCATGTGCAAGGTTTTAAAAATTTACTTGGGGATTTTTTGCCCACATAAAGCAATCAATAAGCATTTCAATACATTTTCAATAGTATGTATTACCTGTTGGTGTGGGTGCAAATTAACACTTTGTTGTGAGGATGCTTACACAGCTCCCTGGCTGCTGTTGCAAGGGTGAATGTTTTCCCAGTTCCAAATGGTCCATAAATGAGGAGTGGTACCACAATTTTTTGGATACTGGAATTCCCAGTGATATAGTCGACTGCTGACTGTTGCTTTACATTAAGCTTCTCATAGCGAATGCCATTTACAGGAACACTGCAGTTTTTAAGGTCTGGTAGCACTCTTTTTGTATCAGGAAGGAGGTCTACAGCCTTGTGCATGGTGCAGAAGCTGTCACGGTCTAGCTGAAACTGCACTTCCATTTGATATGATTCATTTTTTTTTAGCATAAGATCTGAGCAACATTTTTTAGACAGTTGCAAATACATTTTGTTTTCACTTCTTGTGTCTTGTAGGATGTTGGCCTCATAGACCTTGGAGTTTTGACCACTTGAACATAAAGGGGCTATCAGGCCAGACTTGATGCTTTGTTTCAGTACCTGTCCCTCAGGGGTGTCAGGTGTGAGACTACAGGGAGTTGAGACAGAACAGAACAGTTCTCCTGGAGGAGCAATCATCATGCCAAACTCTGGACTGCACAACATATCCAGTGTTTTAATTTCTCCACCAGCATTTAGCCTAAAGCAAACAAGATACAAATCTTAGTCATTGATTTGCATATACGTGCTAATTCCAAACATCATAAAAGGAACAGGACACAGATACAGACATACAGACATACAGCATATTACCTTGAAACAACCTGATCTTCTGCCAGTTCCTCTTTGTACAAAAAGTGGTGCATGCTTTCTTTGTAGTTCTCATGATTCAGAGGTGTTTGGCTCTTATAGGAGGACTTAAACAGAAAGTTAATCTGAGGAGGCTTGTACTCCTTTAACAGCTCCTCCTGTTCTTCTTTCCTGGTGGAACATGGGATGATAACCCTGTTCCCTCGATGCCAACGCTCAACACTTTGAAAGGCATCTCCATGGGTCATAGTTGGTTGTTCGATGACATCCAATGATGGTTGGCCCACTCTTACTCTGAGCTTTTTCAAGAGCACTGGTCTCATGTCAAAATCTAGCACTAACCACTGTTCATACAGACCTGGGTTGGTGCATGTGAAAGATACAGTGATGTCATAGGTCATGTCATCACTGAGAAAGTGTTCACCTGGGGAGTGAATGCAGGGCGCTAAACTGAAGGCATCAAGTGTAAATGATGCTCCTGGTTCTTGTTTGAGCAGCGCCACATGCACAAGCTGTCTCTGTAAACACAAAAGTAATACTATATGATGAGAACATTAAAGATAAAATTATTTGAAGGTTGATTTGAAGACTATGTGAATACTATACTGACACCATGGCACAATAGCTAGAGTGATACTTAAAGGTGGCTTTAAATCTTGTTGGCCAAATTCAAGTCCATTTTTCGACATGTAATGCTGTTGATATCAAGCAGTAATAAGCACAGCTCGAAATTGCAATTCAATTCGGAAGTAACTTAAAGTGCAGTACCACTGATGGTCACCAGAAAATCCTTGGCTCCAATTGACTTCCATGCAAAAAGTGTTAACTTCTCTCATGAAATATGAAGGCAATAAAGTATTTCAACAAAGTCATTATGATCTCAATCACTACATGTAGGTGCCATAATAAGTGTGCTGGTAGTTATTTAGGAAATTATTGCTTTGTTAATAAGATTTTAGAACATAGTAGCTTCATTGTCTGTTATGTGGACACTGATTATTACTCGTTATTTGGAAGGTCCTAGTTCCAAACAAAACGATGCAACCTGGGCTTTAAACCTTGCAAGGCTGCTCATTTGCAAATCATATAAAAATCTACCTTGTCAGGTTTTGAGTTGTGGACTTGTGTCAGAACCACTGGCGGTAAGGACCACCATCAGCATCCTATGATGTAATGTTCTTGTAATGTCACAAATCCAGCTGCCTCGCAAGGTAAAATGGTGATAGAACATGATAAACAGATTGTTAATCCAATCACCTGCCAAGTACATTTTGAAAGTGCCTGCCTTTTTTCAGTTTAAAGGATAAATTATCAGATGGTTATGTGTAACAAATAGGGGTGTTACGGTATGTGTATTTGTCCAAAACTGTCACAATACTAAACTTATGGTTTGGTGCATGCTGTGCACTTCTGACACTTCCTTTGTGTCCAGACCCTTACAAAAATAAAACAAAAATCTTACCTCTGTTTCAACTTGAACGTTCCATTGCAGTGTTGCCTTGATGTGTTCACACTCCAAAGTTAAATCTTTATCACAAGAGATGCTGACGTCATCAACTTGTTCTGACATCTGTTGAACAATGAAATAGTGAATAAAAATACTTTAAAATAGTAGGAACTGAAGAGTAACTGTCAATAATTATATTATTAGTAATATAACAGTTAGTAGTAGTGACTAGTAGTAATAGTAACTAGTAGTAACTGCCTTTGTTACCTGACAAAAGTTAGACACCAGACAGTAATAATTATAAACAACTATTCTTGTCATTTTTTCATTTTTATCTATTGTGTTTTGTCTGATGTTCAAATGTACTACAGGATGCATTGTCTTCTCTGTGTGTGTCATTTCAGGGCTGACAACACCTCTTTAAGTGGATAATTATGTTTACCATGACCTTAAGAAAGATGGGAGGATGTATATGCGATGAAGACTGGATGTAAAGACTCTGAGAACATGGTGTGACCCTCATTAGACTGAGCTACCATGACATCCTGCCAAACGATTTTCAACAGATTTAGTAAAAAGTAAAAGTAAAAGTAAAACAAAAGATTTGAGCCTCGTACTCACAATGTACACTTCATTGCTGCTGTTTTTGTATTCTTCCAAAAGCCTGTCATTATAGCTCATGTAACCTTGGGCTTCAATGTTATGTCTGATCTCCTCTTCCTCTTCAGCACGCATCACCCACTCCTTCAGTTCTTCCATAGAATGAGCTTTTGGACAATTGCTGCCATACTCACATGTTTGTGGTCTGAGATGAAAAAGGAATTTCGGTACAAAACAAACATTGGAACAGAAAAAAATAGTAAAAAGATACCAAAATGCTTCTCTGAATATTTTTACTAATCTAGAATTATACTACTGTTTTCCCCTTGTTTTCTGAAGTATTCCAGGAGGGCTCTCACCACCATGTACTAATATTTGACTTTTTTCAATCTGGGAAAAACCATTTAATTCAGGAGATGTCCATCAACACTGCACTGAGAAATCTAGAGTATTTATGAACTATACAGCACACAAAAAACTAGCATGTAGTGTGAAAGTGGGATATAACATTGCTCTTTAAATGATAAGTCTGACAATGCTTTATTCTTTTTAACAGCAAATCTCACAAAAAACTAAAACAATGATTTCATTAACGAATACTGTGTATATGATGCCTGGTATGTTATTCAAGAAGGGTATCTCAACAATAACAACAATATTGAAAACCTCCTTTGAATACGACAAACCAGAAGAAGATGGAGATCCCCATAAAACTATATGCAATTTTATTAATGGACAACATTTTTGGTAACGCAACTGGGTAAAGCTCTTGGTTTTTTGGGATTACACCACATAATAGCACAAACGTCCATAGCCATGGGCAAATAACCTACAGTACCTACAGTACAGTAGTAATACATGTAAAAGGGAACAGAGTTGATTACCTGTCACACAGCCAAAACTCAGCTCGGCGATTGTGTGGAGGCTGCCGTCCTTTCCACTTGACAATGGTGTCATCAGAGAGTAACTGGGCATGTTCCAAAGAGGAGCAGTGCTTGAAGAAGCTCTCTGGGGAGGAAAAGTCCAGGAGGCAGACTTTGCAATACATGGTGGCCTGTCTGGACTCTTTCTGCTCCTGCTGGCTCAACTGAAGGAGATGAGGCCGGACTAAGAGCCCACTCTGTTCCGCTTTCCACAGCGCCATCTCAACCTCGCTCTGAGCAGAGGCACAGTGGCCGGCCTGATGCCAGCAGGGCTTGCCTTGCCTGACATGACTGCAGTACTTAAACTGACAGTTTTGGGGAAGTGGGCGCACCTGACTGTAGATGTGCTTTCTGTTATTCTCTAATAGATGGTAAACTAAGATTGGGTCCCAGGTGTGTGCTTCGTCTGCCGAGCAAGTGGCGTTCCACCTTTTGACCGTTAATTTATGTGGACGATCATGAAAGCAGTCTTTACAGAGCTCAATGAATTCCCCTGAAAACTTTTGGAGTATGCTTTCAGCTGCACTTTCAGGTGTTATCGAAATATGCTCAGATTCAGCTACATGTCTGATTAACTCGTTGTTATCTATTTTTCTTTCTCTAACATAGTTCCATACAATGGCTTCTTCATGGCTCCTGGCAAAAGTGCAGCTCTCTCCATGTTGTGTACATCCAGTGCCCTCAACATAGAAGTCACAAGCTTTGTAAAAGACATTTTGACCAAAGTCTCCACATTTAGGCCGCTCAGAGACAGGTCTCCATTGGTTAGAGGTTTTGGCTTTGACTAAAAGCTGATTTGTACTGCACTTATGAATATCTGACACAACAGTGTAAGTTATTTCATTATCCTTAACAGAGCATTGATCACATACAGCCTTCAAATCTAAATCCAAAAGGTCACCCAGGAGATTAGATGTGTTACTCTGATCAGATCCTCTCTCAGACTGAGCGATAAGATAGCAGAGATGGTTGTGGTCTAATCCCTGTAACTTTTCAAAGTTCCACACTGCTGCTTCCTCATCACTTCTAGCAAAGGTGCATCGGTTTTGGTGCCGTGTACAGCCAGAGCCCTCTTCAAAGAACCAACATGTCATATACTGACTAGGGTTTGGAAAGGTGGGACATCTAGAAACCGGCCTCCATTTGCTGCCACCTTTGGCTCTACAGAGCAGGAGATCATGTGAACACTGGTGCTGGACTGATTTTAAGGAATATGTAATTTCTTTCTCTCTGACAGAGCATTGAGTGCATACAAGTTTGAGGTCATGTGTTGCTGAAAGCAGAGCCAGTTTGGACCTAGCTGGCATTGTGACACATGCATAATGCTGAAGTCAGCACTTGAATGCAGGATATTCAAGTATGGCCCTGCAGATTGTAGGAATGTGGACTCAGAGGTTCAGTAGCAAGTTTCCTGGTTACAGTCAAAATAGACTCAGATTAGACATAAACGAAGGAATCCCTGAATCTATGAAAACTGATGGCCAAAATCTGGGAAACAACTGGAATGTGTCTAAAAGAGAAAACATCAGAGAAAGAAAATGTAATAAGAATTGTGCTTAAGAATGCTGTTTAATTCAGAAACCTGCAGAGGGTCATTTTGTAGGCATATACGTTTATTTATTTATCTGCATAATAGCTTGAAGATTGCAGAGTATGACATAAACATTAAAGGTTTATACTGCCAGGAATTACACAAAGTGTGTATTTCAAAGGTCATATGGTGGCTTCAGACATGTGACCTTGCACAGGGTTCTTGCCAGGTTCACCAAGCTGAATTTAAGACCTTCAGGACCTATTTAATACCATATAGAATACAATTTTCACAACCATATGGCATAAAGTAGGAAAGTATGATAGAAAACCAGAGGGAATTATATATGATTATATATATGATATCATTAATGATAGTAATAATTGATGTAGCTATTCTGGATGGGATTACCCTCGCCTCCAGCACCACCATAAAGGACCTAGGTTTTAACTTTGATCAGGATATGTCCTTTAACTCCCACAAAGCAAAACAAAATTCAAGGACTGTCTTTTTAATCTACATAATAACAATTACATTCAAACACATTTCTATATAATATTACTAAATACAAGACTTTTAAAGATTTTTCAAAACAGGCATATTTGACATGTTTAATTTGAGTTAAATAGAGAGGAAGCCTTTTCTTATAGTAAAAACAGTTTAAAATAACTCCACACTGAGCCGGAATCAAGTGTTTTTGATTATGTGAATTACAGAAAAGAAAAAAACACGGTTGTTAAAGGTCATTTTATAATACGTCTGCTTATATGAATGATCATAAAATGCCACATTCAAATTAATCCTCTACAGATTTTTTTTGAAACTCAAACTGCCTGCTGCTTGGAGCTTGCATCTTAAATCCACTAGATGGCGGCATTGTACAATTTTTACAATAGCAGGTTGCTGCACAGACTGAGAAAGAAGTCAGTGGAACACATAGCTCAAATGACCAGAGTCTGACATTAAAGCAAGGTTTTCAACTAGACAACCATAAATACCGATTGTAAAAATCTGCACTCAAATGCCCATCAAGGCCTATCAGGACAAGTAATGAAGAAGCCTACTAGTAGGTACAACAATTAATCAAAATGATCAATATAATAGTATCATCATTATTATTATTGTAACAATACTTATCAACAATAGTAATAATAATTACCGTTGACGTGTGTGAGCAGTTCAGCAGTAGTTCCAAGACATTCGAACAGGAAGGGGTTTACAGAGGCTGGAATATCGCGGATAACTGTGGTCCAGTTAACGTGAGACTTGGCTCATCGTGCAGCATCAGTGGACTCAGGTTTGAGGTTTCGGAGTGAAGGCAAACAGAACCCCTCTCTGCAGCGGTGCACAGCTGGAACCTCTCACCTATCACCGACCTCTATATAGAGACTCGTCCTGTGATGATTACTGGTTTACAGCTGGTCTAACTTAAGTTTCGTTTCACATATTTTGCGTCAGCATCAAATTAAAGTGATAGGCATGCGCTGTCCACATACCCGTATCTCGTGGGAAGAGACTTCCCTTTTTCAACAATAACTTCCTCGTGATGTTATATGTTCCTGCACAGTCTAAACAATTACTACCGGTGGCAGATTCTGATAGGGTGCGACATCTTACCGGGGGTGGAACGGGGTGCACACATCAAACAAACAAAAAGAAAAAAAGAAAAGGAAAAACAGATTGGTTTTCTATCATGTGAATGTTATAACGTCACTTGTGGATCGGTTAACGTAGTTGCCGCAGGTTCCGTCATTGTTTGTGAACTTACAGTTTCTACATTCAGATGTAGGAGATTGCGGGGAGGGTGAGAGGCCGATGTAGGTGCGCTTAGTGCGCCTAAATGTATGCTAGCCTAATGAAGCAAAATTAAAATTAGTCACTGAAAATAAATAAACCACAATTTACAAGTGTGTTGTTCTACTTGTAGCCTATATGTATAAATATGTACACTCACTCTCACACACACACGCCCACACACACACACACACACACACACACACACACACGGCATATTAACGTGTGTGTGTGTGTGTGTGTGCTTCCTGTAAAATAAAGTAATTAACAGATACACTCAAAGTTATGAAGGAAGGTGGGGCTTGTGGAACATAAAACTTAGAAGCACATCATGTAATTCACAAACACAGACTGGGTTTTTCAGCCATGGAACTCCATATGTCAGATCTTAAAGTGTTGGTGGTTTGATAAAACATAACATGTCCAGTTTAAGGTTGGTACTTTACAACAACATGCAGTACCTCCTCCCTCAATAGTGTTCTGTGACAACCCAATATCTGAAAGCCGCCTTTAGGCTATGGTCCAGTGTCTGGTAATAATCTACAGCAATTTACATTTATGGCAAGTTTAAAATACAGGAAGTTTTCCAGCTTTAGATTTTTTTGCCCTTGACTTGTATATATGTATATTTTAATGCATTTAAAACTATATTTTCAATTCATATTATACTCTGTCATTTAAAATGTCTTATTTTCAATTAATCAAGTCCATTTTGTGAATTGACTGACAGTGTCAGCAGGTAGGCCTATCTACATAGAAAGTCAATGTGAAAGACCAATCCTTCACTAGCGTCACTCCACATCATCATGGTGTCCCCCTCTTTTGAATAAAATAAATGATTCGAAACAAAGTGAAAACTGCATTTTGAAAAGTATTTTACCTTCAGATAAAGACACACACTGACTGTCATTTGAAAATGGAAAAGAAAAAACTAGCTGAGCAGTCTTAGGAGCTCGTCAGTGTGAATCCCTTCATACTAGCCTGACAAATATAGTCTGTGCTACTGATGATTATAGTTCCCTCCCTCATCAACTTCTGTTTAGCTGAAGATTGAAGTTCAAGAGAAGTAGATAACAGAAGAAGAACTTGACTACAGCTGCAACATCCACAGTAAAGGGTGGTGTTTGCCATCCTGCCTTCTGGATTTTTGTGATATGAGTGCAACGTCTCAAAAAATCTGCTGCATTTCATGAACATTGAAACACAGTTTGCTGTTGGTTTCAGTGGAATAGAAACTGGAAGTAGCTCATTTTCACATCAAATACTGTGAATCATAGTAAAATGAAGTAATATGTGAGGAGACTGGTCTGAATAAAACATTACACTAACTTCTGCTAAAAGAGAAGATATGATGTAATATGTATCCATCTTATTAGTGTGTAATACTAGTATTACTGGTGTGTTATATATGGTTTTATGAAAAGTGTCATGTGTAACTATGTTTAATCAATATGTCAGCCTCTTAAACAAAACTGCCAAGGATTCCAAATGAATTTCAGTGTCAGTTAACAATACATTTCATATTCTACACAAAATCCCAAAAGGTACATTCATTTCTTAAGGTTTTCATTATATTACTCATCATGTCTTTATGGTAAGCATTTTAATCAATAGACAACTCATTTTGTTCCATTCAGCCAATGCATTTCTATATACTGGTTTTTACGTTTACTGGTGGGGTTAGACATTCTGAGCTGGATTCCAAATATGACTTAAGGGATTCATACATTAAGTACATCCATGCACTGCACGTGATGGGGAAATCTTCCTCAGTTCACGTAATGCAGAAGACAATAGCACTGCTATTGGGACGATTAGCATAAAGAAGAGTAGTTGTTAGACAGTTGCTTTTCTTACATTTTATTTCTGGCAGAGCTGCAAGGCATATTTCCTGCCCCCAGTGGTCGATTCATGTGTCATTTCAAACTATTTGTGTTAATCAAACAAACTTGACATTACCACCAGTAACCACAGGTGTCACCAGAATCAACCCGGATGCTGTTGGTTGTGTGACTTACTAAAACAGGATATTGCTGCAAAAGAGAATAGTGATCTCCTTGCATTGATAAAATAATATGATTAGATAATATATCAATTCATAAATTATAACATAATGTGAGGACTTGCATTTTCACACAGCTGCTGTTAGCGCATTGTAATGGGCCTCCTGGTTTTCCTTGTTGATCTCCATCTTTTGGATGAACTTCTCCTCTGTCTTCTTGTTAAAGTTGTTGTTCTCCTCACGCACCTTGTGGAGAACTTCCTGCTTGTGCTCCCTCTTCTCTGCCAGCTGCTTCAACACCAGGGCCTCCTGGGACTACATTAGGGTGGAGGGGACATGTGGGGTAGAGCAGACAAATAGGGTGGAGTTAGTGTGATGATAGTAGTGGTATTTTGGTATATGTAGGCATTCATAAAACACACAAACCAAGTTCATCAAACAGAAACAAAAGGATGAACATTGATTGATTTTCATTGATTGATTGATTTTCATATATGGAATCAATATAATTAATATCATGCCATATTTCTAAACTGAAAAAAGCTCTGTGTGAAAGCTTCAAATCAAATAAATAAGGCAATCCTAAGGAAGGCCTTCCTGACAGCAGAGAACCCCTGAAGGAGGCGGAGAAAGAGGGCAAGGAGAAGAGCAGCGTTCCTGGCCAATCGATGCATGCTGATCGAACAGCTCCTGGGCCAGAAGACGACTGGCCGTTTTACCTGCTTCATAGTTGCCATCAATGATCACCTCAAGAGCAACAACAGGAGAGAACAAACTCTGGGTCCATGTAATGCCCTGGTAACACCAACAGAGTCAACAACAGATTTCAATCTGAAATTGCCCTGCCTGAGCAAAGTGGAAGAGGTAGTGAGGAGTAGATGTGGAATAGATGAGTAGAGGGCCAGGTCCAGCTCAGCACCCAGACGAGTGGAGTACAAGGTGTACAAGAACTGTCCAAGATTGCAGAAGAGGCTTTGGATGGCCCTGGAGGTGATCTGGAGAGGGAAGATTGCCCAGCCATGGAGATATGCTGAGGGGGTACTCATTCCAAAGGAGGAGCGATCACACCAGCATACAGACCCAGAGTGAGGCAGGACAGGCCAGTCGTCAGTAAGGTCAGAATGTGGCCACAGGAAGCAACAGCAGCACCAGGCACGTGCACACATAGGGCCCTAGGGGTGCTTGAGCCCCTGCCCTTTTTGCCTCGTATTAAAAAGTGCCCTCTGTGTGTGTGTGTGTGTGTTTGTGTGTGTGTGTGTGTGTGTGTGTGTGTGTGTGTCTGTGTGTGTGTGCGTGTGTGTTTGTTTTACATAAAATTAATAAATTCCTGTTAGGGATGTAAAAAAACCCAAAAACGGCGGTACAAACGGTACTCATGTCTTGTAATACGGGGTTGTTGTGTGTGTTGAGCTGCTGCTTCTTTATCTGTTGCGGCTCCGCTCGGTCACAGAGCCGCCAGAGAGAGAGAGGGAGAGGGAGAGAGAGGGGGGAGCGGGGGTAACTGAGGAGACGTGACAGTGGAGCAACTTGAACCTGTGAGTCTAACTAGTCTCCGTCCACTTATTCAACGTGCTTGAATATGGGTAATATTTCAGAAAAACGCTCTATTTCAGTCAATGTGTCAGCTTCTATTTTTGCCGGACGTGGGAGCACGGCTCATCAATTGGCACAGAGCGGATCGTGCGGGACAGGAAATCGTGTACAAAATACAAATTAAAACACCGGGTTAATTTTCAAAATAGAATGCACATGTTCATCCATTCATTTTTTTTTCTTGCTGCTTATCTTCTCATATAGAGGGACACATCTCATGTGTCTCACTACCATGCTCAAAAGTACTGTATGTTTGACCTAGGCTGGGGCCTTTGCTGCCTGTCATTCCTCATATCTCTCTCCACTCCACTCATAAACATACTGCTCGAAAACAACTTAAGGAATTTATGGAATTTAGTACAATGATAGAGCTGCAAGAGCACTCCAGATATCCAGAGCTGTTTTGGTAGTGAACAGATAATAATAAAACTATGTCATCCATGCATTGATAACTTGCCGTTCAATAAGAACGGTAATGACGTAGTCATATGGACCACACACCCGGTACAATGTGCAGAACAACAGCCAAGGTAAGTTCACATTAAGGATAATAAAGACTGCATTTGTGTCTGTTACTCACACAATAGCCTACTATGAGCATTTGTTTCATTTTCTCTCATTTTCATAAAATCTGTAAATACTAACAAATCAAACTTCACAGTTAATACTGCCAATTAATACTACTAGTTCATGCATTTGTTTTAGAGGTGAGAAATATCTTTATTTATATATCTAATATTTATACATATAAATATTCATAGTCTTTTAAAGTGATTATAAGAGCACAGAAGAACCCACAGAATACGTTAAGCCAGTTACAGGAATTTTGAATAGTGTTATGCTATCCTTATTCAATTCATAGGCATGGCCTAATTTACAGTCATACCTTTATTACAGTGTTCCGCATGTTAACATAAGTTTCAATTAGCAGCTGTCCACAGAGTCATTCAAAATATTGTCCCATAATGTGTCTTCTAAACAAAACACATTAATATAAATCACTGTTGTTTAGTTTCATTTTAATAGGATCCCCATTAACTGCAGTCTTGCTGCAGCTATTCTTCTCTTGTTGGCAGAGGTGTCATGGTGGATGGCTTATCTGTTGCCTTAGTGATGATTTGGTCTTTTTAACAACAGTCCTTTATAAAACCACATTACTTGAGATTTAGTATTTTTAAGACAGTGTTATAAAAATCCATCCCAGGTGAGCAAGTATACACATACAAGTGTGATGTTTGTTTTTCATTATTTCAGACATGTTAATTGTAGTCAGTAATTGGTCTATGATAAACATCAAAAACTCCTTAGGTCCTAAAAAAGGTGTTACTACCTGGAGCTGATATTTCACACCAATTTATAACACAAAGCTAAAGCAAGAAAAGAGATTTACTTCCAGCAGAGCATATTAAAGTTTCTACATTGAATTTTAAGGAAAATGATACAGGAAATTAAAGAAGGGTAGTCAGTCACATGATGTTTCTGCTCTGTCTGTGTCATGCAGGGACAAGCTGAGGACAAACTGAGGACAAACTGAGAGGATCAACATGAGGACATGAGACACAGTGTGACTCGCAGGCAGGCAGACATACTGACCTCCATAATGATAGAGGCTGTTAGGATGTGGCTGCGTGTGGAAGCAGGAGCAGAGCAGAGACAGCATGGACATCTCCTTGATCTTGTGGAAGAAAAAAAAGAGACGTCAATTGTCAAGTTGTTTGTAGTCATATTTTTAGGGATTTTTCCAAACTTGGTATCATACACTGGCATACACTGGGTCAAACTAAGGCCTTGAGGTCATTGTAATGCCTGCACCAAATCTTGACCGTGAGACTGTCTTTACTCAACACAATTGATGCAGATGTCTGCTACCTTGGGGGAAAACAGGAGGCACCCTGATAGTGATGCTATGGCAGCCAAGGTCAGAGATGTGTGTGCCTGTCTCTCTGAACGGAGTAGATGGTTAGTGCAATCAGAGGTTGGATATTGTTGACCCTGAGGAATGGAGGAAAAGGGTGCTGAGCTGTGTTTCCAGACAATGTACATTCATACACCTCTTGTTTTAGATTTGTAGTCCAATACACTAAATTATATATACTGTAGATGTGTTGGATCTGACCATATTTGGGCATGGTTCACTTATGGCATTATTTGTGTAGCTTAAAGACTATCCCCAGAGGACTGAAACTCCAGAATTGAAGGGAGCATCAGAGCAGAGTGTGTACTCTTTATAATGTGTGCCGTCATCAATCCTTAATAGAGATACATTGAAAATTGCAGCCCCAAAACTGTGGAATTCTCTTCCTCCCCCCAGTCACTTCTCCCCTACCATTGACACTTTTAAGAAACGCCTCACACTTTTACTCTCTAGCTTTTAACTGTGACTCACTGTCACTATGTACTTTATGACCATGTATTTTTATTATTGATCTTATTGTTCTAATGTTTTTAATTTTTGTGTGTTCTTCCTATATGTGAAGCACTTTGGATCAACTCTGTTGTGTTTAAAGTGCTATATAAATAAAGTTGAAATTGAAAAAAACAATTCAGCAATGAGATAGAAAGTACTTCAAGTTAGCGAGGCCATACTCATACTATCCTATGAACTATTTACACATAGAGACTGAACGTTTATTTTCTGATGATGGAGAATTTTTGGAGAATAGCTCCATCCTGTCAGGGAACAAAGAAGAATTATTTAATGATTGCAAACTATGGCCATTTAAAGTCTATAGTATCTAATTTAATTTAATTTAATTCAAATTATAGTCAATATTTTATTCTTTTCCCTTTTAACCTTTCTAGTTTAATTTGTTCCATTTGTTGTGTTGGATTTACTCATTCTGAAGTTATTCCTAAAGTTAATCCCAAAATTGTGCATGTAGGGGGAGTGGCCCTGCAGTAAGTAATGAGTTATGCTCGTGTGATTGAGGAATAGGGGAGATATTCAACTGTATTTCATTAAATCTGGTTGTTTTAAACAAGATTATGCTACAAGATTTGCAACCCCATTCCTAACTCAATATTTTGCTTAGTTAGAGCTTCAGACAGGACTCACAGGGGGGACAGGGGGGGGTGATGTGCAACACAGCAATGTACTTGAATAAACTGATAAACTGAAGGCCAACTCCTGCTTATGTTCCCCCCGCCCCTCAACACAACTATCTCTTAATCCAAAATGTAAGAAAGTCTCCTAAATGATGAGGAAAAGACTCTTATCACATGTCATATCACGTTGGCATTGAAATGGAACCAGAGTAACAGGTTTGTCTTGACAACATGTGGGTTTGGGTGCTGTGTTTACTGCATATCAGTTTTCCTGTTTTTCTAAACATGAGAAATGAAATTAAAAAGTCTCTCTCTCTCTCTCTCTCTCTCTGTCTGTCTCTCTCTCTCTCTCTCTCTTTCTCTCTTTGGTGTCTATGGTGCCTTTACAGGACAAGGTCAAAGGAATGTAATCACCCCCTTTAGTGCTTTATTATAGCAGTTGATTTGAGTATATTATCAAACCACTTTGCACTTTAGTCACAGTTGTCACAACTGTGCAATTCAGTTCAGTTCAAAATTCAGCCTTGGTAAAGTAAACCAGTGCAGTACTTGAGCAAATAAACAGAACTTCTCCCCTCTGATGTAACATTGTATCATTCTGACCATGTGTTGATGGTCTCACACTCTTCCACTGATCTACAGGTGGCTGAAGTGCACAAAGAAATGCAGCAATGCACCAACAAAGGCAGAGAAGAAGATGACTGCAGACCTGAGGAACACCCTCCCTACCAACCCCACCCATCCACTCTGCCTCACCACAGCACATCACATATAAAACAATATAGCACAATGGAAAACATTTTTATAAACATTTCGGTAGCCAAAGTTACTCACTGAATATACAGCATTAAAACGTGTCAATAACAATATTATAGGATTATAAAATGTACCACAAAGCAAAACATTTTCTAAACATATCTGTAGACAAAGTTACTCCCTGAATATACAACATTAAAAAATATCAATAACAATATGATAGGATAATAGAAATGTGGCACAATCCAAAATGTTTTTATAAACAATTCTGTAGCCAAAGCTACTCCCTGAATATACAAGATTAAAATGTATCAATAACAATATTATAGGAAGTTAAACATAAGAAAAAGCTGCACTCATCTCATTGAATGGGGAGGCAGCTGAACAGTTAAGATCAGCTGTCCTGCAATAGAAACACATGCTGACTCATCAGTATACAGAAACAATGACTGAATGTGATTTCATAAACTACACTACATTCACTAGTTCAACTAAAAATAAAAATGAATTAAAAGATCCAAACAATACAAGTTGAACTCTTATCTTTCATCAACTGTCCACAGTTAATATCAGCACTGTGTGATTACATATTTATACTTGTAGTAAAAAAAAGAAAAAAATACAAAATAAAGAACAGTCCTTCCTTTGAAGAAAATGAAGATTTAAATTTTAAATTCTCCGATAAAAAATATAGATACAGTTGATGTACTAGTTGTAGGACATATTTACAGATTCATACATGTATAAAAAAGAAAGGGTTGCGTCTATCAGAAAACAAAAACAACTGTGTCAAATACATACAGATTATGATCAAATACAATATAAAAAACCCAAATCTGCTATAAAATTATAAAAACAAAACAGCACAAGTTATTGTGGTATCATAGAAAAACATGAAATATACATATTTTATGAAATCATGCTGTTGAGTCAGTGTAAGCGTTCTGATCTATGGCTTGTAGAAATCAAGTCTCTTCACATGGATAAAGGAGATCAGCTATGTGGCACCTCGCACTGAAATCTTGTCTGCATCTGTCACTGCGTTGTGAAGCCTGTAGTGTTGCAGGAGCTTTCTCCAAGCTCCACTGCAGTTGAGCAACTCTTGGTTCCCTTTGAAAACACAGACATATTTGAGTTATGAAGCAACACAGGAACAGCAATCAGAATACAGCATCTCTTAATACTGCTTGTTTTATTATTACTATATTGTAAGTATTAGATATGGAGATCTGTGTTCCCCAGATCCCTCATACACGACAAGACGATAAGTTGATGCATTATTTAACCTCTTCAGGTCATTTGATCACTCAGCCTTCAGACTGGACCATAGGTAGAAAAAAATAGATCTCACCAATGATGCACAGTCCTTCCTTGGCCCTGGTGATGCCCACATTGATCTGGTTTGGATCACCTACAAAACCAATATGTTTTAACAGCCAGGGTCTGTTTGGTTCACTCTGAATCTCTTCACTTGGCAAAGAGCACACAGTCGATAGGATGACATAACGCCATTCACTTCCTAGAAGACAAAATGCAAAATGCTTCATGATGAACGTACACTGTACAAGGATTTATTTCTATTTTCTTTGATGCACCGGATCACTGTATTCTTTATTTCCTTACATTAATCAGTGTCAAATACTCTACAGATTAGAATTTTATATTCTAAATGTAAGATCTGGTCATAAATATGTGTGGGGAGTAGTTAGATCCAGCAGTACTGGAACAAACATGAAAATAAAAACATCTATACTTTTCCATTGTGGTGTTGCTACTTTACTTTCAGTGAAGGATTTGTCATTCAGCGGAAGCAGAGAGCTACGCTGTTACCTTGGCTTTTCGTGATTGTGGTAACAGTGATTTGATCCAGTTTCTTCCTCTTCAGCTCATCTCTGATTTCTGACACTTGGGCATTATAGGGCGACAGGATCACAATACTCTGCTGTTCGACTTTGGCATCCACCACCAGCTTTTCAGCTATCTCAACCTGCAAAAGAACCAAATCATTACAATCATGTCAATTACTCGAGGCTAACTTTTACCCCTATATTTTGAAGAATGAAGAATATCACAAACATGAACTCTCAGAGGAAACAGATCATTACATTGGATGGCACAGCCAAAACTAATGAACTGAATGATTTTTTTGACTTCTCCAAACAGGGAGCAGAGGCCATAGAGACTATTTTTTTACACTAATGTTATTTGATCCTACAAAAAGTTAGGAATGTCAACCCTATGATGTTGTGTCACTGTTGTATTTTTGGTCCTGTCACTGTGTTTCTCATGTCTGTTGTTTATTAGAGTCTGTCTGTCATGTATGTTGTTTATTAGAGTCTGTCTCTCATGTATGTTGTTTATTAGAGCCCAACTGATTTATGAGTTGGCTGATATTATCGGCTGATATGAGCCTTTCACAGATATATCGGTATCGGTGTACATGTTTTCCGATATAAAAACTTTTTTACAGAACATATAATGAAGAAAATGATGCTTGGAGTGATCTATAAATGGTGTCATTACACAGTTTGTCCAGCAGAGTGTACTTCAACTCCACTGCTCACAATACTGTCTGTAGCATGATGGGTAGATAGTACCAGAGCTAACTGCAGTGTGGAGTCAACAGTCTCCATAGTAAGTTACCAATAGTTTGTGAAATACATAGTGAGAAGTTAATAAACCACTATCCCTTCATTTACCCTGTTCAGTATATAACTAATATAACATTAAGTCCGTCCCTGACAACATGTCACACCTGCTTTTCACATGTTAGCTACATTAGCAGAGCTACAGTTTGTCAGTACAGACAGTAATGTAGCAGACTTAAACGTTAGCATCAGAGCATCTTTCTGCAGTTCAGCAGACTGAGTCTGTACACATCCCTATTAGCCTAACATAGACTACACACCTGGGGTTTGTTGGTAAATCGCTTCATTATTACAAGGAAGCAATTGATAGTAATTAATCACAGCAGAATTGTACAATAATTAGTTAATTGGTTTTGTGATGTTACTTCCTACAAATACCTTGTTTGGTATAATATTGGTATAATATTGTTTGGTATAATATTGGTATAATATTGTGTGGTATAATATTTAATATTGTGAGGGGATATCAGGACAATCCTGTTAGTGACTGTGTGCGACTGGGTGGTGGGCCTATTAAGGAGAAAGTCCAGGGCTGCTGCTGCTTTTCATCTCTACACTCAGCAGCAGTTACTGTTTGTGACCACTAATGTTATACATGAACAGTGAAATATTGATAAAAGTGACATTTTTTATACGCCAGAAAAAAGCATTTCTGATTGGAGTTCAATGAACAGAAATACGGTAATTACTAATACTGCATAGTACTAATGTTTATTAAGGTATTTTATTTCTAGAAATAAAGACATTTTCTAGAAATTAAAATAAAATGTATAATGTTTAGTATACTTCATTAAAGTTACTTGTTTTATAAAGCAGCTTTCTGAGTACCTTTGCATAGTCATATCAGTGAACAATCGTGAGTAATCCACATAAAAAAGGTAATCATTCCAGTTTTAAAAAATCACTATGTCGGCTACCATATTGGTTATCAGTTCATTTTCCATTCTAAAATCAGTATCGGTATTGGTTTCAAAAATCCCATATCAGTCAGGCTCTATTGTTTATGTGCAGGTGTATTCAGCACAAATTTCCTTTGGGACAATTAAGTTTATCTTATTATTATTGTTTTAAAATCAACAAGGAAAAGCAAGGGTGCTTAATACTGTACCACTTTGTCTCTCTCTTCCAGGTTTGCTTTAGAGTTCTCGTTGCCCTTGGCTGTGTTCACAACCAGACTGATGGTCTTTCCTATGATGTGCCCAAACACGATTGCCATCTTTCTGCCGTCAACAAGTAGGACACTGCTTGGCTGCTCCACACCAGTTTTCAGCTCTCCTTCATAGTATTCATTTGATGGGAACTCACATATGTCCTCATGCTATGAAGACACATGGTTTATGATTATTGTTTATTGCAACAGTTCATATACACATTAGTTATATACAACAAGCTGTATGAGTTAGACACTATACACTATATGTTTATAAATAGTATATATTTCATGTTCTCACCATTCTGTACTGTATGTCCAGCATCACTGCCCTATCATCATGGATTGTATAGTAACGTTCAAACAGAGACTTAGCCATCCCCAGCTTCCTCACACGCTGATTCTTCACAATTGGTCGTAACTGTTTGTGGTCACCAATCAAAACAATCTGAAAGTCACATTGTAAGACAATTGAGTGAAATCAAGAGTTGTCTGCTGTCAATAAAATTTAGCAAAGGGTTGGTCAAATTGACAAAAGCAGCTTTTAAGTCCATTTATATATCATTAGCACAAAGACATATGAAGGACAGAGTTGAAGGAGATCAGGAGCATGATGCTGATCATTAAATAAAAAGCACACCTTTTCTGGATTGTTGCAGACTAATGGAATCATGGCCTGGGGTTCAGTGGCCATTGCACATTCATCAATGAGGATCTGACGTGCAGTGACGGTCTTAGTCAAGCTCGGGGTGGAAGACTGTGTACATGTGCACAGTATGATGTCATGCCGTTCAAGTTCATGTGTCCGAGCATCTCTGAGAAGCTTTTTGTATCTATGAGGAAAAACAATCAGTTAGTGTTACAAATAAAATTCTTCAAAATCAAGCTGACCTGGTCTTTTTGCCTTTTTACTCTTTTCTGATCTCACTTACTCCTTTTTTCTATTTTAAAAAGAAGTTTATACCGTGAACAGAGTGTTTAAAAAAGACTAGGGATTATTTCTACATGTGGAATCTCATTATCTGACACTTATTGACAGTCAATTTAATTCAAATATCCGACATTATAACATGGCCCAGGTCTTTGCTCCCATTAACAAATTGCAATGCTTAAAGCTCCTGTTGATACAAATAAAACACTTCCTAATTATCTTTCACAATTAATACATTTTAGTCTGGAGGTAATGACAGCCTTTACTGTGAAACACCCAGAGTAAATGCAGAAATTTTAACTAATGAAAGCTTGACTCGTCACACAGTAAAGCTAATTTAACAAATAGATGTAATCTAATAAATAGATTTAGACATTTCTCGAAAGCACATTGTCAAGAAGGTTTTAGGTTTTATATTGATATTAGATCTCTGAAAATGCGTGGTGATGAAGAGCATGTCATCAAATGAGGACTGTAAACAACTAATTGTCTATTGGAGTAAAAAAAACTCCATCACAAAAGGAAGTAAAGATAAATTCATACACAGGTTACATGGTTTAATAGGAAAGAAGCTTCATACAGTTTAACTGAGGAGACATGACAGTGGAGCTTGAACCTGTGAGTTATGGTCTAACTAGTCTCCGTCCACTTATTCAACGTGCTTAAATATGGGTAATATTTCAGAAAAACGCTGTGTCAGCTTCTATTTTTGCCGGACGTGGGAGCACGGCGCATCAAATCTGCACAGAGCAGATCGTGCGGGACAGGAAATCGTGTACAAAATACAAAATAACACACCGGGTTAATTTTCAAAATAGAATACACCGTGTTTACGGCGGATCATATTTCCTTCACTACAGGTCTGAAGTACAGGTCCGAGGTTTAGATATAAAGTTTATTGTGACTTTGCTACTACTGTGTGGGTTAACATAATAATAATAATAATAATAATAATAATAATAATAACAGTAATTTCAGCATTCTGGGGATATAAGCTGTATTATTACTCATGTTGACAATCATTTGTTGACACAAAATAAATGGCAATTTCATATCACTTTCACCTACAGGACACGTTAGCTAAGTAGTTAGCTTTCTATTAGCACTTTATTTTTTAATTTTACATTAATTTCCATATTGTGTAAAGGACCGGAAAAAAAAAAATATGGCAGGCATATGCTGCCCTTTTCTGACTTTGAGCCCCTGCCTCACTATAATCATTTGCACGTCCCTGCTTCTAGGTAACCTAGGCCTATGAATTTGGACTGAAAGGGAGAAGATTTGTCACAGTGGAAGAAATCCAAGAAGAGATGCACAAGGGTTCTGACACTAGTGACAAAAGGAAACATTGCCAGGCACGGGAGAAGAACTGGGACAAGTGTATTACATCTCAAGGAGAATACTTTATATTGGATACGAAAGGTACTATGAAAAGGTTTAAATAACAGAAATTCCGAGTCTTCACTTGTGTTCTGGTGGGTGTTACTCACTAATTATTTCCATGCATGTGTTCTTTTTAACTTACTCTTTCACCTCTTGAGCTGTCAGTTGTTGTCCTTTGTTCTCAAAGGCAAGTTCAATGCGTTTGTCAAAATCTCTTATTGGACTTGAATAAGGGTTTTCTTTTTGCCGCATTCGGTGATGAAGAGTGATACTCCTGAAAGACATGTAAAATATGCCAGTGTAAATTAATAAGAAATCAAACATTTAAAACTGTGTCATTAACTGGTGTGATTATAATACCGAAGTTCTGGTTTGGCACGTTCCTGGCGGAATGTCCTACAGTAAAATTGAAGGTTGAAGTTTGGATAAGGGTAGTCCAGCATCTCCACTTGTTGGCTGTAGACTCTGAGGGGTTTCAGTCTGTCCCCAAACCTCAACAGGTACTCTGTATTATAGCAGCAAAAGACACACACACAACAAAAAACAACATGGATTATAGTAACAGAAAGGAAGTAAAACTTCACCAGAGAACACGAGCTATATAGTAGCTTGCCTGCAACAACATCAACAGACTTGTTGGACGGCCCACAGTAGAGAATGACTTGTTTCTTGTTCTCATCCTTTGGGTCAACACATTTTCTTGGGTTCTTAGAGTTCAGCTCGATGAACCAGTACGCTATGTAGACACCTACTACTGTCTTCCCAGTTCCTAAGAGACAAGTGGGGAAAAAGTCTTAATCCATAGCAGAAATTATGAAGCATTAAGGTGAATACCATTTCTAGTTCATACCAGGTGGTCCCTGTATTACTGTGAATGTATCATTTAGAGCTTGGTCCACAGCTTTGTTCTGACTCTGGTTAAGCTCTGGCAGTCTGTATGGTAGCTGTTTCCTCATGATGGTCGTCTTTATTTTTACTGCATAGACAAAATGAGAGGTTTTATGTTGTTTTGTTTTGTAAATGGATACTAATAGTAAACCGCTGGGCAAATATTCATTGTCTAATGGACATACCTTTTGGAATGGGTTTCCCAAGTGCTATACTCTTGATAAGATCACATGCAGACTGAATGCTGACCACAGCATTTTCTTTCCGTCTGCAAAAAAATTAAGTATAATTTAATCCAACATCACATTAAACAATAAGCAGTGTTACATGTATTAAGTAATGGTGAGCTACACTGGAACTTACATGTCAGGCAGGAGCTTTGGGATTATTTCAACTGTAAAACATGTGTTTTCCTGAAACACACAGTCAGGAATGTTCTCCATTGGCAGGTGATGGACATAGAACTTCACTGTACTTCCATCATTTGAAGAGTGTTCACCTTCTTCTACTGTGTAGGTGACAGCATGCGCCACCCATGTGAACTCTTTTGGGTCCACTTGTGCAGAATGTTCCAGATTTGAAGTCAACTTCAAACCTCTTTTTCGAATGCACAGTAAGCACTTTGAAAGGTTGCATCCAATGGCCCATTCATTGATCCATTCCAGAGGTAAGAAGAAGCTTCCTGTCAGTGTACGTTCCTGCTCCTTTTTAAAGTTTACTGTCAGGTTCTCAATGATAATGCTGTCACTTTCACTCACTGCAGTGGCGACAGATTCCATCTCACACAATGGTTTCCAGATCTGGACATACTCTTCCGTATCACTATAATAAACCCTTGATGGATTATCTGCACATCTGGAGAAGCATGTGATAGGGCTGTGGACATGTTCCACACAAACTTCAAACTTTGGCCTAATGTGAAGCAACTGAACAGCAGGCATGTGATAACCTCTTATAAATTCTGAGGTCATTTGGATCTTAAGGGTGTCCCCTGGCTTTAACTGCAGGTCAAAGTCGACAAAGTGATCTTCCTTCGAGGTATGTGTGCTAGTCTCGGCTTGATGCACGTGAAAAGATTCTGGCAGACTCTTTTCTTTTTCTGGTTGCTTTGTTTCAGCATTGATTATGAGTAACTTTGCATGATCCCAATTTTCTTCAGCAATTGCATCAACAATGTCTTTCCATATTGTCAGTGGAAGCTCAACATATGGAGCACAGTCTGAAAGCATTTTCATGTCCTGGTACATTTGCATGGTGTCAGCTGCATAGATCCGCCTTTTCCACTTAAGAGTGATGGAGTGATTTTCTTCATCAAAAAATGGCTCGTCGTCCAACTGTAAATCTTTGTACATGATTGATAAACTCTCTGCAAATATGTTTGTGTTAAAAGGAAATGACACTGCAAAACTTGTTCTTTTAGGATCTGCACTAACAACAAATGCTAGCTTTGTGGCACTTTGTTTTTTCATGCTCACGGCATAGAAGATTTTCTCAGCCTTTTGTTCATACTCTTTAGCATCCTTGAAGTTGTTCTCAAATTGATTGCACATAGTTGTAATCTCTGTTTGAGTGTACTGGACATTCCTGTCACATATGATGGAGTGCAAAAGTCTTTGCAAGACGATGTCCATGTATCGGCGTATTGGTGAGGATGCATGTGTGTAATACCTTACGTTCAGAGAGTAGTGCCCAACTTCTGCCTCAGGGGAGGAGTAACAGATGACATAAGCTTTACCAAAGCACTTTTTGAACTGATTAATGACTGGCTGGAGCAGAGGGTGGATGTCATCTGTTGCAACGAGATCCACCATTTGGTCTATATCATCTATTCTGGCAGCTGACTGGATATCGTCCCACACTTCTGTGAGTATGTGGAAGTTTCCACAGTTTGAGACAAGTTCATCATGGGTAACGTTGTGCCGAACATGTAAAGACAGTGGTATGAGTTCTCCATATTTCTTCTTGAAATTTTTTACTTTTTCAGGATCTGGTCCTGCCTGACAGCGAAGGGGTGTGCAATCCCTTGCTTTTTCTGAACCAATCAAAGTCTCAGATGCATGTTTGTTGAATAACACACTTAGCTCTTCAATCATCAGATGGGCTTTGCGCTTCCCGGGCAATCTGTGATCATCAGGTTGAGCATAAGCCCAGTCCTGAAGCCTTCTCTTCCTTTGTTCTTTTGCAAAACAATAAGCCACAGCAACACAATTTTCTACTGAATCAAATTCAGGTCTCTGTCCATATCTTTCAGAGATCATGATCTCTGCATCTTCATAAGACAAACAGCTGTTAGACTTGATCAGTGACAGCTGGAATTCAGGTTTTCCAATGACTTCATGTGTTTTCTTGTTTACTTTGAACATCAATGAAACCACCCTACGATCTTGATCTTCCAGAAGACTAAAGCGTCCAGTGCTCAAGTCTTTGGGAAACATATGAATGGGTTCTTCCCTGCTGCGGTAATATGTTGCACCACGTTGTTTTGCATCCTCATCTAATTTACTTCCTCGACTCACAAAGCTTGCCACATCTGCAATATGGATTCCCAGCTCATATTGGTCTCCAACATCCCTGACACTGATGGCATCATCCAAGTCTGTTGCATTTTCTGGATCCACTGTGAAAGTCATTACCTCACGTATATCCTGTCTGTGTGTGCTGTCTTCATCTGCCATATTGTCAGTTTTGTGTGAGTTACATGGAGTGGGCACAACTTTGAATTCTTCATCCAGGACAATTAGTCCATCCAAAGATTTTCCAGTTGGAAGAATTCTTGTCACGTTCCCCAATGGATATGAATAATTTTCTCTCCAGTTAATCACTTGCACCATAAACACATTGTTCTGTTCCAGTTGTTCACCAAGGCATGTATAGGTTACAGTTGTCCAATGTCCATTGATTAGCTTTTTTATTGGGAGCCAGTTAGGTTTTTCCTTTCTGATCAGTATGCGTATTTTGGGTGCAGTTTTTGTAATAGGAATCATCAATCTTTTGACAAATTTGTCACCAGGATTCTGTCTTGGTTTGCTGTAATCTTCATCCTCAAGCACACACACTAGTTTACGGGCTGATCCATCTTTCTTGGTGATGCTGAACACTGTTGATCCTTGTAAAAGCACTTCATCGCCAGAGAAGGCCTTGCCCAGGTTTGCCCTTCCATTTATGCTTATATGTCTGGTGGGGCTATTATATGGTATGACATAACCTGTGTTATGGGACTCCATGACCAACTTTCCATGCTTGTACATCTCTGGTTGTTTTTTACATAACTCTAAAACATCTGTAAGATCATCAGTGGTATTGTATGATGAGCTTGACTTGTGGTGATTGAAGCCATCCGAACAGTCTTCATCTGAACTATATTCTGTTTCTAGCTGTTCATATTCATCTTTCAGTTCTTGAAGAATTGAATCACTGAGAATGCTGCTCTCATCCACATTTTCAGGATTTCGAAATCTTGCCATTTCCATGACATCTTTTTCGAAGAAGTCTTCGGTGAAATGCTGTGGTGCAACACCAGTGTTGTTGATGCAGTGTTCTATGTAGATCTTCCAGATTCCTGGGCATTTCCCAAAGCAGCAGAGGGCCGCAGCATCTCCAATCACAACCACTTGGGACTGAGCCCTCGTCATTGCTGTGTTTAACACACGAGCATCATTGAACAGCTCCAGACCAGGCAGATGTGATGTTCTTAGGCTATCACGTGTTTGCACAGCTGTCATTATGACTGCCCTAAACTGTTTGCCTGTCGACACAACACAGAACTTACAGTGAGAACATTCCCATGTTCAAAAAGGGCAATAACATATATGAAATGCGACATCAATTTAATGTTTGAATAGACAGACAGGTGTTCAGTTTGAGTCTAGTCATCCTTTATGTTTAACATACTGGGATAAAAATACTGGATTTCTTAAAGCTAAATCAAAATTACCTTGCACATTCGAAAGATTCTCCACATGGATATCTGCAAGGCCTTTTCTCTCAAGTGCTGTCCGAATTAGTCGAACCTAAGGAACAATTAAGATAATTAAAATATTAGTCTACAACTCTGACCAAACCCTCTATCATTGAAGTAATTAATTAATTAGTTTTAATTTACCTGGCATCCCTCTGATAGGACACATATTGAGCGTTGGTCCTTGGGTCCCCATGTTGATGGCCAGTGTTTGAGAATTTCGTTCACTGCTTCATTCACTGTGGCAACCTCTTCTTTGTTATACCAAGACATAGACACTGTGTCCAAGAGACACTCTCCCCTAACATGGTAGAATTTGATGGCAGGGCCATTGTCAGGAGGTGGAATATTTCCAGTAGCTTTGATAATATCATTCTTACCGACGTAGAAATGGGTGGATACAAACTCCACAATTTCTTTGGTTGAACGGTAGTTTTCACTGAAAATGATTCTACTTTTTTGGGCAGCATCACACTTTTGGTCTTGATAGTAGTGGAACAAGCGATTAAGGAGTGTGTGATTTGAACGGTGATGATCATCCACTGAGAAAAGTTTTGGCCCCATTTGCATATGATCTCCTGCTAACACAACTCTTGTGTTTGGCCCAACTAAACCAAGGGGAATCAAGGCTTCACATTCCAGCATCTGAGAGGCTTCATCAATTAGAATGTGTGTGAAGTATCCCTCTGGGAGCTTAAGGTCATGAAAATGCATTGCCATTATTGCTGTTGTTATGACTATTTTGTGGCAATCTAGAATAGCTTTGGTTGATGGTAGAAACTGTCTGTCTTCTGAAAGAAAGCAGTACTTCAAAGTAATCTCATCTGTGGCATACAAAGCACTTTTGGTGTTTGCTTTTATCCGTATCGGCTTCATCCCAGCATTTTTTTTGTCAATGAATGGATGGAAGTGCTCTTTGACATACAGACCTGCAGAACTGAAAGGAAAAAAAATGAGCATACAAGATTTTATTATATACCCATATAAAGCAATAAATAAATATTTCAATACATTTTCAATGGTAATTATTACCTGTTGGTGTGGGTGCAAATTAGCACTTTGTTGTCAGGCTCTTTAGAAAGTTCTCTGGCTGCTGTAGCAAGGGTGAATGTTTTCCCAGTTCCAAATGGTCCATAGATGAGGAGTGGTGCCACGTTTTTTTGGACACTGGAAAACCCAGTGATAAAGTCAAATGCTGACTTTTGCTTTACATTCAGGTTCTCATAGTGCATGTGTTTTGCAGGAACACTGCATTTTTTAAGGTCTGGTAGCACTCTTTTTGTATCAGGAAGGAGGTCTACAGCCTTGTGCATGGTGCAGAAGCTGTCACGGTCAAGCTGAAACTGCACTTCCATTTGATATGATTCATTTTTTTTCAGCATAAGATCTGAGCAACATCTTTTACGGAGTTCCAAATACATTTCGTTTTCACTTTTTGTGTTTTGCAGGATGTTGGCCTCATAGACCTTGGAGTTTCTGCCACTTGAACATAAAGATGCTATCAGGCCAGACTTGATGCTTCGTTTCAGTACCTGTCCCTCAGGGGTGTCAGGTGTGAGACAACAGGGAGTTGAGACAGAACAGAACAGTTCTCCTGGAGGAGCAATCATCATGCCAAACTCTGGACTGCTCAATATATCCAGTGTTGTAATTTCTCCACAAACATTTAGCCTAAATAAGAAAAAAACATTGATTTGCATATATGTGCTAATTCCAAACATCATAAAATGAATAATGCACAGATACAGAACAGCATATTACCTTGAAACAACCTGATCTTCTGCCAGTTCCTCTGTGTATAGGAAGTGGTGCATGCTTTCTTTGTAGTTTTCATGATTCAGATGTGTTTGGCTGTTATAGGAGGACTTAAACAGAAAGTTAATCTGAGGAGGCTTGTACTCCTTTAACAGCTCCTCCTGTTCTTCTTTCCTGGTGGAACATGGGATGATAACCCTGTTCCCTCGATTCCAACGCTCAACACACTGAAAGGTGACTCCAGGGGTCATAGTTGGTGGTTCAATGTCATCCAATGATGGCTGGCCCACTCTTACTCTGAGTTTTCTCAATAGCACTGGTCTCATGTCAAAATCTAGCACTAACCACTGTTCATACAGACCTGGGTTGGTGCATGTGAAAGACACAATGATGTCATAGGTCATGTCATCACGGAGAAAGTGTTCACCTGGGGAGTGACTGCAGGGCGCTAAACTGAGGTCATCCAATGTAAATAATGCTCCTGGTTCTTGCTTCAACAGCGCCACATGCACAAGCTGTCTCTGTACAAACACACAAGTAATAATAATTAAGCATACTATGATGAGGACATTAAAGATAAAGTTATTTGAAGACTGATTTGAAGACAGTGTGAATAACACATTTAGCGCTTTTCCACTATACAGTTCTGGCACATCTCGACTCGACTCTGCGTTTCCACTAGGGATAGTACCTGGTACTTGGTACTTTTTTAGTACCTGCTCTGCTGAGGTTCCAAGCAAGTCAAGCCCATACTAAGAAGCACATCATGTGTACTGTGTGGATACTCTAATCTGTTAACATGAGCGCCAAAGTAAAAACCATGGTCCACAATGCACATGCACTTCTGACATTTCCTGTGTGTCCAGGCACTTACAAAAACAAAATCTAAAAATCTTACCTCTGTTTCAACTTGAAAGTTCCACTGAAGTGTTGCATTGATGTGTTCACACTCCAAAGTTAAATCTTTATCACAAGAGATGCTGACATCATCAACTTGAACTGACATCTGTTGAAAATATGAAATAGTAAAATTGTTTGCATTAGTAGGAACTGAAGAGTAAATTGATTGAACTCTCAATACCTATATTATTAGTAATAGTAATAGTATTGGTAATTGTAGTAATAGTAACTAGTGTTAACTGCCTTTGTTACCTGAACCTAAACAAAATATTTGAGCCTCATACTCACAATGTACACTTCATTGCTGCTGGTTTTGTATTCTTCCAAAAGCCTGTCATTATAGCTCATGTAACCTTGGGCTTCAATGTTATGTCCGATCTCCTCTTCCTCTTCAGCACGCATCACCCACTCCTTCAGTTCTTCCATAGAATGAGCTTTTGGACAGTTGTTGTCATACTCACATGTTTGTGGTCTAAGATGAAAAAGGAATTTCGGTACAAAACAAACATTGGAATAGTAACAAACAATAACAGTTTTCAGAGGTGTTCTGCATTACATACACAAGACTAGTAAATGACTATGTTGTGTGAAAGTGGGATACAACATTACTCTTTAAAGGATAAGTCTGGAAATGCTTTCCCCTTTTTAACAGCAAATCACACAAAAACACCAAAATAATGACCTCATTAACAACCACTATGTATGTGTGATGTTATTCAAGAAGGGCATCTTAACAATAACAACAATACTGAATATCCTGCTTTCAATAGATCAAACCACAGGAAAATGGAAGGTCCCATAAAACCGTATGCAATTGTGCAAATGGATGACCAACTGGGTAAAGCTCTTCGTTTTTTGGTATTACACCACATAATATTATAAACGTCCATAGCCATGGCAAAAAACCTATAGTACCTCTACAGTACAGTGGTAAATCATGTAAAGGGGAACAGTGTTGATTACCTGTCACACAGCCAAAACTCAGCTCTGTGATTGTGTGGAGGTTGCCGACATTCCCACGTGACGGTGGTGTCATCAGTGAGTAACTTGGCATGCTCCAAAGAGGAGCAGTGCTTGAAGAAGTTCTCTGGGGAGGAAAGTTCTAGCAGGCACACTTTGCAGTACATGGTAATCTGTCTGGACTGTTTCTGCTCCTGCTGGCTCAAATGAAGGAGATGAGGTCGGACCAAGAGCCCACTCTGTTCCGCTTTCCACACCACCATCTCCACCTCGCTCTGGGCAGAGGTACAATGGCCAGCCTGATGCCAGCAGAGCTTTTGCCTGACATGACTGCAGTACTTAAACTGACAGTTTTGGGGAAGTGAGCGCACCTGACTATAGATGTCATTCCTATAATTCTCTGATAAGTGATAAACTAAGATTGGGTTCCAGGTGTGTGCTTCGTCTGCCGAGCAAGTGGCGTTCCACCTTTTGACTGTTAATTTTTGTGGACGATCATGAAAGCAGTCTTTACAGAGCTCAATGAATTCCCCTGACAACTTTTGGAGTATGCTTTCAGCTGCACTGTCAGGTGTTATCGAAATATGCTCAGATTCAGCTACATGTCTGATTAACTCATCTTTATCTATTTTTTTTCCTTTAACATAGTTCCATACAGTGGCCTCTTCACAGCTTCTGGCAAAAGTGCAGCTCTCTCCATGTTGTGTACATCCAGAGCCCTCAACATAGAAGTCACAAGCTTTATAAAAGACATTTTGATCAAAGTCTCCACATTTAGGCGGCTCAGAGACAGGTCTCCATTGGTTAGAGGTTTTGGCTTTGACTAAAAGCTGATTTCTAGTGCACTTGTGAATAACTGACTCAACAGTGTATGTTATTTCATTCTCCTTAACAGAGCATAGATCACACACAGCCTTCAAATCTAAATCCAAAAGGTCACCAAGACGTTTAGATGTGTTACTCTGATCAGATCCTCTCTCAGACTGAGTTATAACATAGCAGAGATGGTCGTGGTCTAATCCTTGATTCTTTTCAAAGTTCCACACTGCCACTTCTTCTTCACTTCTAGCAAAGGTGCATCGGTTTTGGTGCCTTGTGCAGCCAGAGCCCTCTTCAAAGAACCAACATGTCATATACTGACTAGGGTTTGGAAACTTGGGACGTCTAGAAACTGGCCTCCATTTGCTGCCACCTTTGGCTCTACAGAGCAGGAGGTCATGTGAACACTGGTGTTGGACTGATTTTAAGGAATATGTAATTTCTTTCTTTCTGACAGAGCACTGAGTGCATACAAGTTTGAGGTCATATGTTGATGACAGCAGAGCCAGTTTGGACCCCCCAGATGACATTGTGACACATGCATAATGCTGAGGTCAGCACTTGAATGCAGGATATTCAAGTATGGCCCTGCAGGTTGCAGGAATGTGGACTCAGAGCTTCTGTTGTACGTTTCGTGGTGACAGTCAAAATAGACTAAGATTAGTCATACGTTAAAGAATCTCTGGGTGTATAAAAAACTGAGGGCAAAAATCTGAGAAACATCCAGAACGTGTCTAAAAGAGAAAACAACAGAGAAAAAAGTAGAATCAGAATTGTGCTTAAGAATGCTCTTTAATTCAGACCACAGAGGGTCACTTTTTAGGCAAATACTTTTATTTATTTGCATAATAGCTTGAGTATCAAAGTGTATGTATGCCAGGAATGACACAACGCATGCCTGTTGCTATGATGACTCCTCAATATGATGTTTCAGAAATGTGGCCTTGGCATATAGTAGGTTTCCTGCAGGGTTCATCAACCTGAATCTAAAACTTTCAAGTCCTATTTAATACCACATAGAATGCACAAAATATTAAATTATGATAATAAAAAAAAACAGTAGGCACACTATGGCCTAAATTATTTCAATTTCACTACTCTCTGGTGAAATACAACAAAATCCCTATTGATATCATTGATGATGTCTCTATAATGATATAGCTACTAAGAAATTATATTTGATCAGGATATGGCCTTTAACTCCCACATTAAACAGATTTCAATGACTATCGTTCTCCACTTTCATATCAAAAATCAGACACATTATTTTGACGTTGTCATGTCCATTGAGTTGAATAGAAAGGGCGCCTTTTGTTTTATTAACTACAGATTAAAAGAAGTGTTGTTATTTCACAGTAAGTCTGATGATATGAATGATAGGGTGAGGATTAGGGTTAGGGTCATACCTGAGTTCATCCTAGAAATCCTAAATGACAACAGAATTTATTTGATGCTGAAACTGTCTGCTGCTTGGAGCTTCCATCTTATATCCACTAGATGGCGGCCTTGTGCATTAACAGATAGCATTAATAGACTGAAAATGAAGTCAGTGGAACAAATGGCTCAAATGTACGGTGGCCCTGAAGGGCAAACGACACCAACAAAAAGGAAAACACAACGACATTAACAAAAACACAACGACAAAAAGGAAAACACAACGACAAAAAGGAAAACACAACGATAAAAAGGAAAACACAACGACATTAACAAAAACACAATGACAAAAAGGAAAACACAATGACATTAACAAAAACACGACAAAAAGGAAAACACAACGACATTAACATAAACACAATGACAAAAAGGAAAACACAACGACATTAACAAAAACACAACGACAAAAAGGAAAACACAACGACATTAACAAAAACACGACAAAAAGGAAAACACAACAACATTAACAAAAACACAACGACAAAAAGGAAAACACAACGACATTAACAAAAACACAACGACAAAAAGGAAAACACAACGACAAAAGAAAAAACACAACGACATTAACAAAAACACAATGACAAAACGGAAAACACAACGACAAAAGAAAAAACACAACGACATTAACAAAAACACAACAACAAAACGGAAAACACAACGACAAAAAGGAAAACACAACGACAAAAAGGAAAACACAACAACAAAAGAAAAAACACAACGACATTAACAAAAACACAACGACATTAACAAAAACACAACGACATTAACAAAAACACAACAACAAAACGGAAAACACAACGACAGAAAGAAAAACACAACGACAAAAAGGAAAACACAACGACATTAACAAAAACACAATGACATTAACTCCTAACGGAAAGGGTTGGTACCTGCTATGACAAGGATAATTGCTGATTGGAAAAAGCACGTCCGTCTTTTTAACAGGTGGGAAAGGCTGCTTTACGCCATACCAGGTAGTTTACGACTCGGACGGACTACATTTAGCATCAGAACGTTAATAACGAAGATGTATTGCCCTTATTGTGGCAAAAAGGTCCCTGAAGACCTCGAACGGCCTAACTTTTGCTGTGGCTGTGGCAAACCGTGTCTTCAGAATACGAACACTCATTGTGATGTTGTGAAAGGTGGACAGCATGTCAACAATCACCTCATATGTGTGCCCTGCATCAAAATAATGCTTGATAGCTTCTTCTGTAGTAACCATGTTTGTCGTAAACTATCTGGTATGGCGTAAAGCAGCCTTTCCCACCTGTTAAAAAGACGGACGTGCTTTTGTCCAATCAGCAATTATCCTTGTCATAGCAGGTACCAACCCTTTCCGTTAGGAGTTAATGTCATTGCGTTTTTGTTAATGTCCTTGTGTTTTCCTTTTTGTTGTTGTGTTTTTCTTTTTGTCGTTGTGTTTTTGTTAATGTCGTTGTGTTTTCCTTTTTGTTGGTGTAGTTTGCCCTTCAGGGCTGTACAAATGAGTGGTATTAAAGCAAGGTTTTCTGCTAGAGTTTTAACTGTTTTAAAATAGTCACTCTGTAATTCAGGTGCTATCAAGACAACAATCAAAAAAAAAAGAAAATTGCATTACTGATTGTTGCCCAATTAAAGAAAATCTACATCCAACTGTCCAAGTTTATTTGCAAGTTTAATTGGCCTATTAGGACAATTAATGATAAAATATTAGTACTTATACTACAACTACTAATAATAATAATGAGTAATGTGTTATTGTTGTTGTTTTTGTTGTTGCTGTTGTAATACTCAACAATATTAATAATAATTACCGTTGAAGTGTGGGAGCAGCTCAGCAGTAGTTCCAAGACATTCAACAGGAAGTTGTTTACAGGCTGTAATATCGCAGGTAACTGTGATCCAGTTAATGTTTCGGAGTGAAGGCAAACGGAACCCCTCCCTGCAGCTGGAACGTGTCACCTTTCACGGACCTTCATTTGGAGACTCAGCCTGTGGTGATTACCGGGAGAGCTGGTCTAAGCTTCACATATTTTGCATCAGGTTAAAATGCGCTGTCCTCATATGCCTCCACTCTGTGTCACATCCTGTAGATGCAAAGCAAAACCACTTCCTCTTTTTAACAATAGCTTCCTTGTAATGTGGTATGTTTCTGCACAGTCAAAGCAATTCCTGCACTATAAACCTGTTCCTGTAGCCCAAATATAAACACTAAAAGAGGTTTTCTTCCGTGTAATCATTCCTCCTGTTCATACACACAAGCATGATAATGTGAACTCATAAAACAGGTATAGTAAGTAATACAAGGATTTAATGTGACTTTGCTGAGGTCAGTGTTCAGTCACACAATAATTTTTGCAAAAATGTTTCAGTGTTCATTTGAGCTCTTCATTCTTGTTTAAGACAGACTGAAAGATTGTGAACCTGGGGCCTGTTTCAGGAAGCAGGTTTAACTAAGTCTGAGTTAAAACCTTAACTCTAGGTTGACCAACTCTGAGCTGTCAAACTCAGAGTTTTCGGTTTCAGAACAAGTGTTAACAGTTAGTTCAATCAACTCTGAGTCAAAGTAACTCTGAGTGAAGCTCGTGCATGAGGAGATACCAAGCCCTCATCAATGGAGCACAGATAACATGATTCACCATGACAACAGGAGAAACAAAGCGCTCAGTCCTCCTACTTCTCCCCAAAGGAGTTAGAAATATTAATGAATACATGCAGATGATGAGTATATATTTAAGAAAAGACAGTCAACAGTGAGTATTAATGAAAAAAAGATAAACATTTTGTCTCGAGTGGTCGACTTATTCAACATTTATATTCTGTGTATGTGTGTGTGCGTGGCACATTTAACATTCATGCAGACCCCAACAGGTACAAAACGTAGGCCTACTTGGCAGTAACCTAATATGAAATATAAAAATATAGCTCAAACAAGTAAGGTATTGATTACAAACAATTATGGTGTTGTTTAGCCTGCCCTACCTCATTAAACAGCATTTAAATGCTACATTCAACATCTTATATATATTTCAGTAGTTGATGAAATCTTCTAAGCAAAGAAGAAAGTCAATTTTTCAGCCATCCCAACACTGCCAGTATTTAATATTGTCTATTTGAAAGCAACACCTACATGCCTTTATACATACAACACTACAAAAGTAAACGTTTCAGTGAAATAGTCAAATTTAGTTTTATGTTTGGGCACTTCACCGTAATTTAACAGTAGCTGGTATAGAGAGAGAGAGAAAGTTCCTCACTGGTAGCGAAACAGCGACACTGTCACTATGAAGCATGCACAGTAACCACTTGGCTATCAATCACCTTCAAATATTGCCTTTGTGACAGCCCGACAGACGGTTGCCTTGGAAACATGAACTTGAACAGAGAACTTGTTCTGAACTGAGAGCATGTCCATGTGGTGTCATACAGACAATACGAGGGCTGAGAATATTCTTCAGATAAATTATCAATTGTACAAAAAAATGGAAACACTCAAACAGAACATCATCAGAGAATGATAAAACATTCTAGCAGGGTCTGATCACCCTGACGGAGATTCATGCTTCGTATTTGTGCTTCAATATTAACTGACTCTTTAAGAAAAGGACACACCATGTCTGACAGCTCCTTCAGTCTGCAGGCTTCAACTAAAAAGGAGGAGAAACTCAGGGTTAGTTGAAGAAAACCTGCCAGCGAGCAGGTTAGGTTCACGGAGTATGTTGCCAGAGTAACTGACTCAGAGTTAAGCTGAACTGGCTTTGTGAAACCGAAAAACCAGAGTTTCCCTCATCTCAGGGTTAACTAACTCAGAGTTCTCACTAAACCTGCTTTCTGAAATGGGCCCCTGTACTGCAAGGTCTAGATCACAAAATTGAGATGAAATATGTTTACTCACGTCACGTACTTAACCCCTCATTTTAGCTGCTGGGCTTTCCATTCACAATTTAGAAATGAATTAAACTGTGTTATCTTAAGATAGGTCATCATGTTACTACAGTATGCTTAATTACTGCATTTATTTTATGCTAAAATGTGGAACATTACATGCCATATATTGATTGTTTGTATTAGATACTGCTTTCATGTGCACAATGACACTAATGTCACTGCAAATATTAGAAAACATTAACCAGAAAAACCTGTTCTACTAAACCTGACAATAACATTAAAATTCTACCTCGTAATAGATGATTTTTGCATCTGAGTTCCTCGAGATGTGAATCATTTCGATCCTTTTTGTTGACAAGGTTTCAAGCATTAGAGCCCAGATTGTGCCACCTGTTTACTCTACCAGAGAGGTAAATCAGACTTTTAATTAATTTTATCCAGTATCCCATTCAGAGCTAATGAGGATGATTAATAGCATGAAATCTGCCTCTTCCCCTTTAGATGTTATACCTACAAAACCTTTTTAAAGAGGTTTCTGCCTTTGTATCTTCAGATACTTTAGTCTTTATCTTTGGGGGTTGTTGCTTTAGGTTTTTAAATCGGCAGTTGTGCAACCGTTACTGAAAAAATCCAACCTTGACACCAATGATTTAACAACTAGACCTATATCTAAATTACATTCCCTTGCCAAGGTATTGGAGAAAGTGGCATATTCTCAGCTCATATCATTCCTGAATGATCACTCACTTTTTGAAGTTTCAATCTTACTTCTGTGTTCATCATAGCACAGAAACTACACTATTAAAGGTTGTGAATGATATCAGTATGAACTCAGATGCTGGCTGCTGTACTGTCTTGGTGTTGTTGGATCTCTCTGCTGCATTTGATACTGTCGATTATGCCATACTTACTGACCGTCTTGAAAATTGGGTAGGCGTGACTGAGGTTGCTTTGATTGGTTCAAGTCATACCTAAGTGACAGAAACGTCTCTGTATCTGTTGCAAATGTCCTCTCCGGTTATGCAAATATCACCTGGAGCGTTCCACAAGGGTCGATTCTTGGCCCTTTACTGTTCTCATTATACATGCTACCATTAGGTCAGGTTATCCAAAATGTCAACATTTCTTTCCATTTTTATGCAGGTGACTCTCAAATCTACTTATCTATAAATCCATTAGACCTCACCTTAGTCAGGTCACTCACATCCTGTTTTGAAAAAATGAAGGCCTGGATGTCCAGCAACGTCTTGCTTAACAGTGACAAAACTGAAGTGATGGTATTTGGACCCAAAGCACAGGCATTCTGTAACGCTGACTTTGCACCCTTGAGGCCAGAAATCCGGGAGTGATCTTTGACTTGGATCTGAGCTTTTCTAAACATTTTAGCAATATCACCAAGCCATCTATCAAATTAGGAACATAGCCAAAATCAGACCATTTCTTTCATTTAGTGATGCTATTCACTCAATGGTTACTGTGAAGTTTTGTAAACCTTAATATCAAGTGATGTGTTAAACTGATGCTGAACATGGACATGACATGGTTAATCACTGTCAGTGCAGGTGTAGACATGGTAATGCAGATATGAAAGTTCATACTTAGCCCAAAAAGACATATTGGCAGGATGTCAAGTGTGAATATTGAGTAGTTGAAAGTGCAAAAGGGCAGATCACCGTCTTGAGTAGAACAAACACATCTGCAGGAAGTGGCTCCAGAATACATTTTTTTTAAAGGCGATAGGATGACAAGAATTCTAAACCTATCATCGATATATACATTCAGCCCACAGTTGATTGGCTGAAATGCGAAAAGAAACATAGTAACAAGAACTAAGCAATAAAATTGCAGAATCAGAACACCCAAACTAAAGTTGAATATAAGGACTTGTAAATGTACATTCAGGGCTTCTTCTATGGAACCCTAGGGTGAAGCAGAACAGAGGCCTGTACTGCGAAACTGGATTGACATACCCAAGATATATCTCCTTTACCTGGGTTGACTTATCCAGACATTCGCAATCTAGGATAAGCGGTACTATGAAACTGGTTATCAACTCAGTAATTGAACCCAGGGTTTTCCAATCTGGATCACTGCGCGCTCACGTAAAGGGGAGGTGTTTGCAGCGTCTGACCAATCACAAACATGGAGAAACCCTGCAGAGCAGATTACTTTACCATGGAGGAGCAGACAATTATTCTTCAACAATATGAAGAATTCAAACACATCATCCAGACCAAAATCAACACTGATGCAGCAAAAGCCAGGAAGGAGTGCTGGCAGAAAATAGCTGACTCTGTTAATGTGTAAATTCGTGAAATTATACAATATTAATAAATTGGACAATTTTAACGGACAGCACTCTGATCACACAATGCCACTTTATTACGGCACAGACGTTTGGGGCAGAGCGCTTCCTCAGTGCCCTTCCTCTCATAAGAGACATTAAGTTAGTTTAATATTCAACATTCAAAGTACAAACCTATTATGCGCTTCAACCATTTGAGTGAATGATGTCAAACCAACTGTATAACATACAGACTAATATCCCTCATGTGCCTCAAGGATTATTTTTTAAATATATATTTTGGTCAATTAAAAAATTGCATCTATCACTAAAAACTCTTTCTCTCCTAAGCACTCCTCTCATGATCTGCGCACCAATGTTGACAGGATCTTCTAAGAATGGGCAGGTCATTTTCTAAGGGAACTGATTCCTGGTCAGGAGGTGGTGCTTTCATACTCATTGATCTCTTATCCAGAACATAACCTGCTCCGGAGCAGGTTAGCCGTTCAGCATAAGTTACCATGGTGATTTACCCCGGTAAGAAGTGAACCGGCTTCGTAGTACAGAAAACCCAGGGTTAACCCTGAAGTTACCTCAATAAGAGAAAATCCAGCTTCGTAGTACAGGCCTCAGGACAGCTGATCCCAAGGAGGAAGAAAGTAAACAATGCCAGACAAGTAGCAGGACAATTTATCCATCTAAGCAGTTCCTGTTGGCTAATTAAAGAGGAAGTGGCGCCAAATGCATGATCTATTTTGGAGTTGATATGTGCAGCTACATGTGTAATACATTTGAATTTAGCTTTTGTTTAATCAGCTACAGCTAAGACTTTAGCTGTAGCTGTTTGGTGTGTGTGTGTGTGTGTGTGTGTGTGTGTGTGTGTGTGTGTGTGTGTGTGTGAATTCTACCAGACCTGCATTGCCTTCTCCCAATGAGCTACAGTTTGCATGGTTTATACTGTGTATTGTGATGGAATTATCTATATGGAGCTTGTAGTGCATTCTTGATCATATTTTGTACTGTTTATTTAGCTTCAGGAAACAACTTACTGTCATTTGTTGTTTTTTAACCTTTATAGTTTGATTTGTTCCATTGGACTTACCAACCCTGAAGTTATTCCTAACTCTATATTTTGCTCAGTTATAGCTACATACAGGACATGCAGGGGAGACAGAGGGGGGATGACGTGCAACAAGAGCCCCGCCTTTAATCGAACTGACAACATTGCAGTGGAACATGATGATGTACTTGATAAACTGATAAACTCAAGGCCAACTTCTGCTTGTGTTTTTCCCCTCAACACAACTATCGCTCAACCTGATCCGAAAATGTAGCCTCCTAAATGATGAGGAAAAGACTCTTATCATATGTCATGACTTTGGCATTGAAATGGAACCAGAGTAACAGGTTTGTCTTAACAGCATGTGGGTTTGAGTCCTGTGCTCACTGCATATCAGTTTTCCTGTTTTTCTAACCATTCTCTCTCTCTCTCTCTCTCTCTCTCTCTCTCTCTGTCTCTCTCTCTCTCTCTCTCTCTCTCTCTCTCTCTCTCTCTCTCTCTCTCTCTCTCTCTCTCTCTCTCTCTGTGTGTGTGTGTATGTGTGTGTGTGTGTGTGTGTGTGTTTAAGCTGCTTATATTATATACAAATGGTGTCTTTACAGGACAAGGCCATAGGCCATACTCTGCTTCATCTCATCTCATCATATCACATCACATCACATGACTGACCACTTATAGAACAGTGCAGTGCAGTCTGAGTGAGAGAGTAGGCTTTAAAATGGAAAACACTGTACAAGCCTGAGAGCTAAATAAAGCAAAATAAAGCAGGAATATGTATCGTATAATATGTTCACACCTTGAATGTGTTTCCATTCTTACAATTATATCTTTTGATTTCATATGGAGAGGAAATAACGAAATGATATTTGAAAATGCTCAAATGTTTTTGTATGATTACACACATTTATTCAAATCACTGGATGCCACAATGACTTATCAATAAAACAAAAAATAGCACAATGGAAAATAGTTTTATAAACATTTCTGTAGACAAAGTTACTCCCTGAATATAAAACATTAAAACTGTCAATAACAACATTATAGGATAATAGGAATGTGGCACAATGCAACATGTTTTTTATAACAATTCTGTAGCCAAAGCTACTCCCTGAATATACAACATTAAAATGTATCAATAACAATATTATAGGAAGTTAAACATAAGAAAAAGCTGCAGACTCATCTCATTGAATGGGGAGGCAGCTGAACAGTTAAGATCAGCTGTCCTGCGATAGAAACAAATGCTGACTCATCAGTATACAGACACAATGACTGAATGTGATTTCATAAACTACACTACATTCACTAGTTCAACTAAAAATAAAAATGAATTAAAAGATCCAGATTTAAATTCTCAGACAAAAAATACAGATACAGATACACATACAAATACAGTTGAAACAGAAGTTGAAGGATTCCATATTTACATACAGATTCATACATATTTTTAAAAAGAGAAACAGGTGTGTAAATCAAAAACAGAAACAACTGTGTCAAATACATACAGTTTATGATCAAATACAATATCAAACCCCCAAATCTGCTATAAAACTGTAAAAATAAGAAGAAAACAGCACAAGTTATTGTGATATCATAGAAAAACATGAAATATACATATTTTATGAAATAATGCTGTTGAGTCAGTGTAAGAGTTCTGATCTATGGCTTGTAGAAATCAAGTCTCTTCACATGGATAAAGGAGATCAGCTATGTGGCACCTCGCACTGAAATCTTGTCTGCATCTGTCACTGCGTTGTGAAGCCTGTAGTGTTCCAGGAGCTTTCTCCAAGCTCCACTGCAGTTGAGCAACTCTTGGTTCCCTTTGAAAACACAGACATATTTGAGTTATATATATATATAAATGAGAATACAGCATCTCTTAATACTGCTTGATACACATTTTATGTTTTATTATTACTATATTGTAAGTATTAGATATGGAGATCTGTGTTACCCAGATCCCTCAAACATGACAAGATGATAAGACAATGCATTTTTTAACCTCTTCAGGTCATTTGATCACTCAGCCTTGAGACTGGAGAACAGGTAGAAAAAAACAGATCTCACCAATGATGCACAGTCCTTCCTTGGCCCTGGTGATGCCCACATTGATCTGGTTTGGATCACCTACAAAGCCAATATGTTTGGACAGCCAGGGTCCATTTGGTTCCCTCTGAATCTCTTCACTTGGCAAAGAGCACACAGTCGATAGGATGACATAACGCCATTCACTTCCTAGAAGACAAAATGCAAAATGCTTCATGATGAACCTTCACTGTAAGGATTTTTTCTATTTTTTGTGATGCACCGAATCACTGCACTCTTTATTTCCTTACATTAATCAGTGTCAAATACTCTACAGATTAGGATTTTATATTCTAAATGTAAGATCTGGTCATAAATATGACTGACTGCTAATTTCAGTTACACAGCAGTGTGTGGAGTAGTTAGATCCAGCAGTATTGGAACAAACATGAAAATAAAAACATCTATACTTTTACATTGTGGTGTTGCTACTTTTCACCCAGTGAAGGATTTGTCTGGAAGCAGAGAGCTACACTGTTACCTTGGCTTTTCGTGATTGTGGTAACAGTGATTTGATCCAGTTTCTTCTTCTTCAGCTCATCTCTGATTCCTGACACTTGGGCATTATAGGGCGACAGGATCACAATACTCTGCTGTTCAACTTTGGCTTTCTTCACCAGTATTTCAGCTATCTCAACCTGCAAAAGAACCAAATCATTACAATCATATCGATTACTCAAGGCTAACTTTTACCCCTATATTTTGAAGAATGAAGAATATCACAAACATGAACTCTCAGAGAAAACAGATCATTACATTGGATGGCACAGCCAAAACTAATGAACTGAATGACTTTATTGACTTCTCCAAACTGGGGGCAGAGGCCATAGAGACTATTTTTTACACTAATGATATTTGGTCCTACAAAAAGTTAGGAATGTCAACCCTATGATGTTGTGTCACTGTTGTATTTTTGGTCCTGTCACTGTGTTTCTCATGTCTGTTGTTTATTAGAGTCTGTCTCTCATGTATGTTGTTTATTAGAGCCCAACCGATTTATGGGCGTTGGCTGATATGAGCCTTTCACAGATATATCGGTATCGGTGTACATGTTTTCCGATATAAAAACTTTTTTACAGAACATATAATGAAGAAAATGATGCTTGGAGTGATCTATAAATGGTGTCATTACACAGTTTGTCCAGCAGAGTATACTTCAACTCCACTGCTCACAATACTGTCTAAAGCATGACGGGCAGTACTACATAACTGACTCACAATCTCTGTAACGGGTTAAAATTGTACGCTTTAATTTTAGTTTCTGTCATTGTTTTTATTATCATTATTATTATTATATTTATTTATTTATTATTTATGTATTTATTTTTATGTTTTTATTATTATTTAATTTTTTATTTTATTCATCTATTCTTTTCATATATATACATTTGATATTGTTATTATTGTTGCTTTATTTTCCATATATTTTGTGACTGCTGTTTGCAGGCTTGTTGACTGTGTTGTATGTGTTTGCAATATAAAAAGCCAATAAAAATATTTGAATATGAAGCATGCCGGGTAGATAGTGCCAGAGCTAACTGCAGTGTGGAGTCAACAGTCTCCATAGTAAGTTACCAATAGTTTGTGAAATACATAGTGAGAAGTTAATAAACCACTATCCCTTCATTTACCCTGTTCAATATAACTAATATAACATTAAGTCCGTCCCTGACAACATGTCACACCTGCTTTTCACATGTTAGCTACATTAGCAGAGCTACAGTTTGTCAGTACAGACAGTAATGTAGCAGACTTAAACGTTAGCATCAGAGCATCTTTCTGCAGTTCAGCAGACTGAGTCTGTACACATCCCCATTAGCCTAACATAGACTACACACCTGGGGTTTGTTGGTAAATCGCTTCATTATTACAAGGAAGCAATTGATAGTAATTAATCACAGCAGAATTGTACAATAATTAGTTAATTGGTTTTGTGATGTTACTTCCTACAAATACCTTGTTTGGTATAATATTGGTATAATATTGTTTGGTATAATATTTAATATTGTGAGGGGATATCAGGACAACCCTGTTAGTGACTGTTTGTGTGCGACTGGGTGGTGGGCCTATTAAGGAGAAAGTCCAGGGCCGCTGCTGCTCTTCATCTCTTCACTCAGCAGCAGTTACTGTTTGTGACCACTAATGTTATACATGAACAGTGAACTATTGATAAAAGTGACATTTTTTATAAGCAAGACAAAAGCATTTCTGATTGGAGTTCAATGAACAGAAATACGGTAATTACTAATACTGCATAGTACTAATGTTTATTAAGGTATTTTATTTCTAGAAATAAAGACATTTTCTAGAAATTAAAATAAAATGTATAATGTTTAGTATACTTCATTAAAGTTACTTGTTTTATAAAGCAGCTTTCTGAGTACCTTTGCATAGTCATATCAGTGAACAATCGTGAGTAATCCACATAAAAAAGGTAATCATTCCAGTTTTAAAAAATCACTATGTCGGCTACCATATTGGTTATCAGTTCATTTTTCCACTGTAAAATAACTATCGCCCATGTCGGTCATGCTCCATTGTTTATGTGCAGGTGTATTCAGCACAAATTTCCTTTGGGACAATTAAGTTTATCTTATTATTATTGTTTTAAAATCAACAAGGAAAAGCAAGGGTGCTTAATACTGTACCACTTTGTCTCTCTCTTCCAGGTTTGCTTTAGAGTTCTCGTTGCCCTTGGCTGTGTTCACAACCAGACTGTTGGTCTTTCCTATGATGTGACCAAAAATGATTGGCATTGTTCTGCCGCCAACACGTAGGACACTGCTTGGCTGCTCCATGCCAGTTTTCAGCTCTCCCTCATAGTATTCATTTGATGGGAACTGACATATGTCCTTATGCTATGAAGACACATGGTTTATAATTATTGTTTATTGCAACATTAGTTATATACAACAAGCTGTATGAGATACACACTATATATGTGTATACATGTATTTCATGTTCTCACCATTCTGTACTGTATGTCCAGCATCACTGCCCTGTCATCATGGATTGTATAGTAACGTTCAAACAGAGACTTAGCCATCCCCAGCTTCCTCACACGCTGATTCTTCACAATAGGTCGTAACTGTTTGTGGTCACCAATCAAAACAATCTGAAAGTCACATTGTGAGACAATTGAGTGAAATCAAGAGCTGTCTGCTGTCAATAAAATTTAGCAAAGGGTTGGTCAAATTGACAAAAGCAGCCTGTAAGTAAATTTATATATCATTAGAATACAGACATAAAGTGTTGATGGAGATCAGGAGCATGATGCTGATCATTAAATAAAAAGCACACCTTTTCTGGATTGTTGCAGACTAATGGAATCATGGCCTGGGGTTCAGTGGCCATTGCACATTCATCAATGAGGATCTGACGTGCAGTGACGGTCTTAGTCAAGCTCGGTGAGGAAGACTGTGTACATGTGCACAGTATGACGTCATGCCGTTCAAGTTCATATGTCCGAGCATCTCTGAGAAGCTTTTTGTATCTATGAGGAAAAACAATCCGTACAGTTAGTGTTACAACTAAAATTCTTCAAAATCAAACTGACCTGGTCTTTTTGCATTTTTAGTCTTTTCTGATCTCACTTACTCCTTTTTTCTATTAAAATATTCTCAATTAAAAAAAAAAAGTTTATAACTTGAACAGGGATTACTTCTACATATTTTTATCTCATTATTTGACACTTATTGACAGCCAATTTAGTTAAAATGTCTGACATTGTAACAAATTACAATGTTAAAGCTCCTGTTGATACAAATAAAACACTTCCTAATTATCTTTCACAATTAATACATTTTAGTGTGGAGGCAATGACGGCCTCCACTGTGAAACAACCAGAGTAAATGCTAACAATGCAGACATTTTAACTAATGAAAGCTTGACTCGTCACAGAGTAAAGCTAATTTAACAAATAGATTTAATCTAACAAATAGATTTAGACATTTTTCCAAAGCGCCTTGTCAATAAGATTTTAGGTTTTATATTGATATTATAAAAAAAGATAAATCCATGCACAGGTGAAATGGTTTAATAGGAAAGAAGCTTCATACAGTTTGGGCCTAACATTAGCAGTACCATGTGGAATATTTTTCACACTATTCCAGCAATTCACAGGTAGCTGTAGATCATTGGCTATAGTAGACAGGGATGTATAAGGGAGAACCCAAAAAATTCTGGAAGCCACAGAAGCAGGAGAGCAAGATTTGCTAGTAGGTAATCTAGGCCTATGAATTTGGACTGAAAGGGAGAAGATTTGTCACTGTGGAAGAATTCCAAGAAGAGATACACAAGGGTTCTGACACTAGTGACAAAAGGAAATGTTGCCAGGAACGGGAGAAGAAGTGTATTGCATCTCAAGGAGAATACTTTAAATTGGATATGAAAGGTACTATGAAAAGGTTTAAATAACAGAAATTCTGAGTCTTCATTTGTGTTCTGGTGAGTGTTACTCACTAATTATTTCCATGCATATATGCTTTTGAACTTACTCTTTCACCTCTTGAGCTGTCAGTTGTTGTCCTTTGTTCTCAAAGTCAAGTTCAAAGCATTTGTCAAAATCTCTTATTCGACCTGAATAAGGGTTTTCTTCTTGCCGCATTTGGTGATGAAGAGTGATATCCCTGAAAAACATGTAAAATATGCCAGTGTAAATTAATAAGAAATCAAATATTTAAAACTGTGTCATTAACTGGTGTGACACAAGCACTGGGACAGGTGTAAGAAAGGTCCTGCTGAAAAGTTTAAATTAATTTATTTTACAGGTCCCCCTTGTGCAGAACTTGGAGTCATTTTTAAATTGGCTTTGCAAATGTTTCATGAGAAAGGAAATGCATTCAGGGATACTTACCAAAATAATTCACCAATTATTTCCATGCATGAATTAATTTGAACTTACTCTTTCACCTCTTGAGCAGTCAGCCGTTCTTCTTTTTTGGCGAGGGCAAGTTGAATGCGTCTGTCAAAATCTTTTATTCGACCTGAATGAGGATTTTGTTCCTCTCGCATGCGGTGATGAAGAGTGATACTCCTAAAGCCATGTGAAATATGTCAGTGAAAATGAATAATAGAGGAAATATTTAAAAACTGTGTCATTAACTGGTGTGATTATAATACCGAAGTTTTGGTTTGGCACATTCTTGGCGGAATGTCCTACAGTAAAACTGAAGGTTTCGGTCTGGATAAGGGTAGTCCAGCATCTCCACTTGTTGGCTGTAGACTCTGAGGAGTTTCAGTCTGCCCTTAAACTTCAACAGGTACTCTGTATTTTAACAGCAAAAGACACACACACACACACACACACACACAACACAACACAACACAACACAACACAACATGGATTAGTAACAGAAAGGAATTAAAACTTCACCAGAGAACACATGAGATATATAGTAGCTTGCCTGCAACAACATCAACAGACTTGTTGGACGGTCCGCAGTAGAGAATAACTTGTTTCTTGTTCTCATCCTTTGGGTCAACATACTTCCTTTTGTTCTTAGAGTTCAGCTCAGAGAAATGGTACACTATGTAGACACCCACTACTGTCTTTCCAGTTCCTAAGACACAAGTGGGGAAGTTTTTAAGCCATTGCAGAAAATATGAAGCATCAAGGTGAATACCATTTCTAGTTCATACCAGGTGGTCCCTGTATTACTGTGAATGTATCATTTAGAGCTTGGTCCACAGCTTTGTTCTGACTCTGGTTAAGCTCTGGCAGTCTGTATGGTAGCTGTTTCCTCATGGTGGTCGACTTTATTTTTACTGCATAGACAAAATGAGAGGTTTTATGTTGTTTTGTTTTATAAGTGGATACTAATAGTAAACCTCTGGGCAAATATTCACTGTCTAATGTACCTACATTTGGGAATGGGTTTCCCAAGTGCTATATTCTTGACAAGATCACATGCAGACTGAATGCTGACCACAGCATTTTCTTTCCGTCTGCAAAAAATCATAAAAGTACATTAAAAAGAAAAACATGAAATGAAAAGTGCTGTTAAGACCTCCAGAAAATAATGTAATCAAATTAAACTATAAGCAGTGTTACATTTATTGAGTAATGGTGAGGTACACTGGAACTTACATGTCAGGCAGGAGCTTTGGGATTATTTCAACTGTGAAATGTGTGCTTTTCTGAAACACACATTCAGGAATGTTCTCCATTGGCAGGTGATGGACATAGAACTTCACTGTACTTCCATCATTTGAAGAGTGTTCACCTTCTTCTACTGTGTAGGTGACAGCATGAGCCACCCATGTGAACTCTTTTGGGTCCACTTGTGCAGAATGTTCCAGAGGTGAATTCAACTTCAAACCTCTTTTTCGAATGCACAGGAAGCACTTTGAAAGGTTGCATCCAATGGCCCATTCATTGATCTGTTCCAGAGGTAAGAAGAAGCTTCCTGTTAGTCTATGTTCCTGCTCCTTTTTAAAGTTTACTGGCAGGTTCTCAATGATTATGCTGTCACTTTCACTCACTGCAGTGGCAGCAGATTCCATCTCACACAATGGGTTCCAGATCTGGACATACTCCTCCGTATCACTATAATAAATTCTTGATGGATTATCTGTACATTTGGAGAAGCATGTGATAGGGCTGTGGACATGTTCCACACAAACTTCAAACTTTGGTCTAATGTGAAGCAACTGAACAACAGGCATGGGATAACCTCTTACAAATTCTGAGGTCATTTGGATCTTAAGGGTGTCCCCTGGCTTCAACTCAAGGTCAAAATCGACATAGTGGTCTTCTTCAGAAGTGTGTGTGTTAGTCTCAGCTTGATGCACCTGGGAAGATTCTGGCAGACTCTTTTCTTTTTCTGGTTGCTTAGTATTAGCGTTGATTATGAGTGACTTTGCATGATCCCACTTTTCTTCAGCAATTGCATCAACAATGTCTTTCCATACTGTCAGTGGAAGCTCAATATAGGGAGCACAGTCTGACAGCATTTTTTCCTGGTAGATTTGCATGTTGTCAGCTGCATAGATCCTCCTTTTCCACTTAAGAGTGACACAGTGATTATTGTCATCAAAAAACGGCTGGTTGTCCAACTGTAAATCTTTGTACATAATTGATAAACTCTCTGCAAATATGTTTGTGTTAAAAGGAAATGACACTGCAAAACCTGTTCTTTTAGGTTCTGCACTAACAACAAATGCTAGCTTTGTGGCACTTTGTTTTTTCATACTCACTGCATAGGAGATTTTCTCAGCCTTTTGTTCATACTCTTTGGCATCCTTGAAGTTGTTCTCAAATTGATTGCACAAAGTCGTAATCTCTGTTTGAGTGTACTGGACATTCCTGTCACATATGATGGAGTGCAAAAGTCTTTGCAAGACGATGTCCATATACCGCCGTATTGGTGAGGATGCATGTGTGTAATACGTTACGTTTAGCGAATAATGCCCAACTTCTGCCTCAGGGGAGGAGTAACAGATGACATAAGCTTTGCTAAAGCACTTTTTGAACTGATCAATAACGGGCTGGAGCAGAGGGTGGATGTCATCTGTTGCAATGAGATCCACCATTTGGTCTATATCACCTTTTCTGGCAGCTGACTGGATATCGTCCCACACTTGTGTGAGTACACGGAAGTTTCCACAGTTTGAGACGAGTTCATCATGGCTAACGTTGTGCCGAACATGTAAAGACAGTGATATGAGTTCTCCACATTTGTTTTTGAAATTTTCAACTTTTTCAGGATCTGGTCCTGCCTGACAGCGAAGGGGTGTGCAATCCCTTGCTTTTTCTGAATCAATCAAAGTCTCAGATGCATGTTTGTTGAATAACACACTTAGCTCTTCAATCATCAGATGGGCTTTGCGCTTCCCGGGCAATCTGTGATCATCAGGTTGAGCATAAGCCCAGTCCTGAAGTCTTCTTTTCCTTTGTTCTTTTGCAAAACAATAAGCCACAGCGACACAATTTTCTACTGAATCAAATTCAGGTCTCTGTTCATATCTTTCGGAGATCATGATCTCTGCATCTTCATAAGACAACTTTCTGTTAGACTTGATCAGTGACAGCTGGAATTCAGGCTTTCCAATGACCTCATGTGTTTGATTGTTTACTTTGAACATCAATGAAACCACCCTACGATCTTGATCTTCCAGAAGACTAAAATGTTCAGTGCTCAAGTCTTTGGGGAACATATGAATGGGTTCTTCCCTGCTGCGGTAATATGTTGCACCACGTTGTTTTGCATTCTCATCTAATTTACTTCCTCGACTCACAAAGCTTGCCACATCTGCAATATGGATTCCCAGCTCATATTGGTCTCCAACATCCCTGACACTGATGGCATCATCCAAGTCTGTTGCATTTTCTGGATCCACTGTGAAAGTCATTACCTCACGTATATCCTGTCTGTGTGTGCTGTCTTCATCTGCCATATTGTCAGCTTTGTGTGAGTTACATGGAGTGGGCACAACTTTGAATTCTTCATCCAGGACAATTAGTCCATCCAAAGATTTTCCAGTTGGAAAAATTCTTGTCACGTTCCCCAATGGATATGAATAATTTTCTCTCCAGTCAATCACTTGCACCATAAACACATTGTTCTGTTCCAGTTGTTCATCAAGGCATTCATGTGTTACAGTTTTCCAATGTCCCTTGATTAGCTTTTTTATTGGGAGCCTGTTAGGTGTTTTCATCAGTATGCGTATTTTGGGTGCAGTTTTTGTAATAGGAATCATCAATCTTTTGACAAATTTGTCACCAGAATTCTGTCTTGGTTTGCTGTAATCTTCATCCTCAAGCACACACACTAGTTTGCGGGCTGATTCATCTTTCTTGGTGATGCTGAACACTGTTGATCCTTGTAAAAGCACTTCATCTCCAGAGAAGGCCTTGCCCAGGTTTGCCCTTCCATTTATGCTTATATGTCTGGTGGGGCTATTATATGGTATGACATAACCTGTGTCATGGGACTCCATGACCAACTTTCCATGCTTGTACATCTCTGGTTGTTTTTTACATAACTCTAAAACATCTGTAAGATCATCAGTGGTATTGTATGATGAGCTTGACTTGTGGTGATTGAAGCCTTCCAAACAGTCTTCATCTGAACTATATTCTGTTTCTAGCTGTTCATATTCATCTTTCAGTTCTTGAAGAATTAAATCACTAGGAATGCTGCTCTCATCCACATTTTCAGGATTTTGAAATCTTGCAGTTTCCATGACATCTTTTTCAAAGAAATCTTTGGTGAAATGCTGTGGTGCAACACCAATGTTGTTGATGCAGTGTTCTATGTAGATCTTCCAGATTCCTGGGCATTTCCCAAAGCTGCAGAGGGCAGCAGCATCTCCAATCACAACCACTTGGGACTGAGCCCTCGTCATTGCTGTGTTTAACACACGGGCATCATTGAACAGCTCCAGACCAGGCAGATGTGATGTTCTTAGGCTATCACGTGTTTGCACAGCTGTCATTATGACTGCCCTAAACTGTTTGCCTGTTGACACATCGCAGAACTTACAATGAGAACATGGAAAAAAAGGCCAATAACATATATGAAATGCGATATCAATTTAATGTTCGAATAGACAGACAGGTGTTCAGTTTGAGTCTTTATGTTTATCATACTGGGATAAACATACTGGATTTCTTAAAGCTAAAGCAAAATTACCTTGCACATTTGAAAGATTCTCCACATGGATATCTGCAAGGCCTTTTCTCTTAAGTGCTGTCCGAATTAGTCGAACCTAAGGAACAATTAAGATAATTAAAATATTAGTTTAAAACTCTGACCAAACCCTCTATCATTGAAGTAATTAATTAATTAGTTTTAATTTACCTGGCATCCCTCTGATAGGACACATATTGAGCGTTGGTCCTTGGGTCCCCATGTTGATGGCCAGTGTTTGAGAATTTCGTTCACTGCTTCATTCACTGTGGAAACCTCTTCTTTGTTATACCAAGACATAGACACTGTGTCCAAGAGACACTCTCCCCTAACATGGTAGAATTTGATGGCAGGGCCATTGTCAGGAGGTGGAATATTTCCAGTAGCTTTGATAATATCATTCTTACCGATGTAGAAATGGGTGGATACAAACTCCACAATTTCTTTGGTTGAACGGTAGTTTTCACTGAAAATGATTCTACTTTTTTGGGCAGCATCACACTTTTGGTCTTGATAGTAGTGGAACAAGCGATTAAGGAATGTGTGATTTGAACGGTGATGATCATCCACTGAGAAAAGTTTTGGCCCCATTTGCATGTGATCCCCTGCTAACACAACTCTTGTGTTTGGCCCAACTAAACCAAGGGGAATCAAGGCTTCACATTCCAGCATCTGAGAGGCTTCATCAATTAGAATGTGTGTGAAGTATCCCTCTGGGAGCTTAAGGTCATGAAAATGCATTGCCATTATTGTTGTTGTTATGACTATTTTGTGGCAATCTAGAATAGCTTTGGTTGATGGTAGAAACTGTCTGTCTTCTGAAAGAAAGCAGTACTTCAAAGTAATCTCATCTGTGGCATACAAAGCACTTTTGGTGTCTGCTTTTATCCGTATCGGCTTCATCCCAGCATTTTTTTTGTCAATGAATGGATGGAAGTGCTCTTTGACATACAGATCTGCAGAACTGAAAGTAAACAAAAATGAGCATACAAGATTTTAAAACTTTGCTTGGGGATTATATACCCGTATAAAGCAATAAATAAATATTTCAATACATTTTCAATGGTAATTATTACCTGTTGGTGTGGGTGCAAATTAGCACTTTGTTGTCAGGCTCTTTAGAAAGTTCTCTGGCTGCTGTGGCAAGGGTGAATGTTTTCCCAGTTCCAAATGGTCCATAGATGAGGAGTGGTGCCACGCTTTTTTGGACACTGGAAAACCCAGTGATAAAGTCAAATGCTGACTTTTGCTTTACATTCAGGTTCTCATAGTGCATGTGTTTTGCAGGAACACTGCATTTTTTAAGGTCTGGTAGCACTCTTTTTGTATCAGGCAGGAGGTCGACAGCCTTGTGCATGGTACAGAAGCTGTCGCGGTCAAGCTGAAACTGCACTTCCATTTGATATGATTCATTTCTTTTGAGCATAAGATCTGAGCAACATCTTTTAGGAAGTTCCAAATACATTTTGTTTTCACTTTTTGTGTCTTGCAGGATGTTGGCCTCATAGACTTTGGAGTTTCTGCCAATTGAACATAAAGGTGCTATGAGGCCAGACTTGATGCTTCGTTTCAGTACCTGTCCCTCAGGGGTGTTCGGTGTGAGATTACAGGGAGTTGAGACAGAACAGAACAGTTCTCCTGGAGGAGCAATCATCATGCCAAACTCTGGACTGCTCAACATATCCAGTGTTTTAATTTCTCCACAAACATTTAGCCTAAATAAGAAAAAAAGCATTGATTTGCATATATGTGCTAACTCCAAACATCATAAAAGGAATAATGCACAGATACAGAACAGCATATTACCTTGAAACAACCTGATCTTCTGCCAGTTCCTCTTTGTACAGGAAGTGGTGCATGCTTTCTTTGTAGTTTTCATGATTCAGATGTGTTTGGCTGTTATAGGAGGACTTAAACAGAAAGTTAATCAGAGGAGGCTTGTACTCCTTTAGCAGCTCCTCCTGTTCTTCTTTCCTGGCGGAACATGGGATGATAACCCTGTTCCCTCGATTCCAACGCTCAACACACTGAAAGGTGACTCCAGGGGTCATAGTTGGTGGTTCAATGTCATCCAATGATGGCTGGCCCACTCTTACTCTGAGTTTTCTCAAGAGCACTGGTCTCATGTCAAAATCTAGCACTAACCACTGTTCATACAGACCTGGGTTGGTGCATGTGAAAGACACAATGATGTCATAGGTCATGTCATCACGGAGAAAGTGTTCACCTGGGGAGTGACTGCAGGGCGCTAAACTGAGGTCATCCAATGTAAATAATGCTCCTGGTTCTTGCTTCAACAGCGCCACATGCACAAGCTGTCTCTGTACAAACACACAAGTAATAATAATTAAGCATACTATGATGAGGACATTAAAGATAAAGTTATTTGAAGACTGATTTGAAGACAGTGTGAATAACACATTTAGCGCTTTTCCACTATACAGTTCTAGCACATCTCGACTCGACTCTACTCGTTTTTTTTGCGTTTCCACTAGGGATAGTACACCAGGTACTTTTTTACTTTTTACTTTTTTACACTTTTTTACACTTTTTAGTACCTGCTCTGCCGAGGTTCCAGACTAAGAAGCGCGTCATGTGTACTGTGTGGATACTCTAATCTGTTAACATGGGCGCCAAAGTAAAAATCAAGATGGTCTACAATGCACACGCACTTCTGACACTTCCTGTGTGTCCAGGCACTTACAAAAACAAAATCTAAAAATCTTACCTCTGTTTCAACTTGAAAGTTCCACTGAAGTGTTGCATTGATGTGTTCACACTCCAAAGTTAAATCTTTATCACAAGAGATGCTGACATCATCAACTTGAACTGACATCTGTTGAAAATATGAAGTAGTAAAATTGTTTGAATTGATAGGAATTGGTAGAGTAAATTGATTGAACTCTCAATACCTATATTATTAGTAATAGTAATAATAATAGTAATAGTAATGGTAATTGTAGTAATAGTAACTAGTGTTAACTACCTTTGTTACCTGAACCTAAACAAAATATTTGAGCCTCATACTCACAATGTATACTTCATTGCTGCTGTTTTTGTATTCTTCCAAAAGCCTGTCATTATAACTCATGTAACCTTGGGCTTCAATGTTATGTCTGATTTCCGCTTCCTCTTCAGCACGCATCACCCACTCCTTCAGTTCTTCCATAGAATGAGCTTTTGGACAGTTGTTGTCATACTCACACGTTTGTGGTCTGAGATGAAATGGAAATTTCAGTACAAAATAAACATTGGAATAGTAACAAACAATAACAGTTGTTTGAGGTGTTTCTGGAAGTCTGTCACCATCTTGTGTTAATACTGACTTTTTTTCAAATTGGTAATAACCCTTTAATTCCATCAATAAGTTTTTGCACTACATTACATACACAAAACTTTCCTAGTTTTGTTACTATGTTGTGTGAAAGTGGAATACAACATTACTCTTTAAAGGATAAGTTGGGAAATGCTTTCCCCTTTTTAACAGCAAAAAGACCTTTACAATTACTATGTATGTGTGATTCCTGATATGTTATTCAAGAAGGGCATCTTAACAATAACAACAATACTGAATATCCTGTTTTCAATAGATCAAACCACAGGAAGATGGAGAGTCCCATAAAACCGTATGCAATTGTGCAAATGGATGACCAACTGGGTAAAGCTCTTGGTTTTTTGGGATTACACCACATAATAGTATAAATGTCCATAGCCATGGCAAAAAACCTACAGTACCTACAGTACAGCAGTAAATCATGTAAAGGGGAACAGTGTTGATTACCTGTCACACAGCCAAAACTCAGCTCTGCGATTGTGTGGAGGTTGCCGACATTCCCACTTGGTGGTGGTGTCATCAGAGAGTAACTTGGCATGCTCCAAAGAGGAGCAGTGCTTGAAGAAGCTCTCTGTGGAGGAAAGGGCCAGGAGGCAGACTTTGCAGTACATGCTGACCTGTCTGGACTGTTTCTGCTGGCTCAAATGAAGGAGATGAGGCCGGACTAAGAGTCCACTCTGTTCCGCTTTCCACACCATCATCTCCACCTCACTCTGGGCAGAGGCACAGTGGCCGGCCTGATGCCAGCAGGGCTTGTCTTGCCTGACATGACTGCAGTACTTAAACTGACAGTTTTGGGGAAGTGAGCGCACCTGACTGTAGATGTCATTCTTATTATTCTCTGATAAGTGATAAACTAAGATTGGGTTCCAGGTGTGTGCTTTGTCTGCCGAGCAAGTGGCGTTCCATCTTTTGACTGTTAATTTTTGTGGACGATCATGAAAGCAGTCTTTACAGAGCTCAATGAATTCCCCTGAAAATGTTTGGAGTATGCTTTCAGCTGCACTTTCTGGTGTTATCGAAATATGCTCAGATTCAGCTACATGTCTGATTAACTCATCTTTATCTATTTTTTTCCCTCTAACATAGTTCCATACAGTGGCCTCTTCGAAGCTTCTGGCAAAAGTGCAGCTCTCTCCATGTTGTGTGCATCCAGTGCCCTCTACATAGAAGTCACAAGCTTTGTAAAAGACATTTTGACCAAAGTTTCCACATTTAGGCCGCTCAGAGACAGGTCTCCATTGGTAAGTGGCTTTGGCTTTGACTAAAAGCTGATTTCTACTGCACTTGTGAATAACTGACTCAACAGTGTATGTTATTTCATTCTCCTTAACAGAGCATAGATCACACACAGCCTTCAAATCTAAATCCAAAAGGTCACCAAGACGTTTAGATGTGTTACTCTGATCAGATCCTCTCTCAGACTGAGATATAAGATAGCAGAGATGGTCATGGTCTAATCTTTGATGCTTTTCAAAGTTCCACACTGCTGCTTCCTCATCACTTCTAGCAAAGGTGCATCGGTTTTGGTGCCTTGTGCAGCCAGAGCCCTCTTCAAAGAACCAACAGGTCATATACTGACTAGGGTTTGGAAACTTGGGACGTCTAGAAACCGGCCTCCATTTGCCGCCACCTTTGGCTCTGCAGAGCAGGAGATCATGTGAACACTGGTGCTGGACTGATTTTAAGGAATACGTAATTTCTTTCTTTCTGACAGAGCACTGAATGCATACAAGTTTGAGGTCATATGTTGATGAAAGCAGAGCCAGTTTGGTCGCCCTAGTTGACATTGTGACACATGCATAATGCTGAAGTCAGCACTTGAATGCAGGATATGGCCTTGCAGATTGTAGGAATGTAGACTCAGAGGTTCAGTAGTATTTTTCCTGATTACAGTCAGATTCATCATACATCAAGGAATCTCTGGATGTATGAACAACTGAGGGCCAAAATCTGAAAACATCCAGAATGTGTCTAAAAGAGAAAACAACAGAGAAAAAAGAATAATAAGAATTATGCTTAAGAATGCTGTTTAATTCAGAAAACCACAGAGGGTCACTTTTAAGCAAATACTTTTATTTGTCTGCATAATAGCTCGAGTATCACAGAGTATGACATCAACATTGAAGGTTTAGACTGCCAGGAAATACACAGAGCATGCTTGTTGCTAAGATGACTCTTCAATATGATGCTTCAGAAATGTGGCCTTGGCATAGATTTCCTGCAGGGTTCATCAACCTGAATTTAAAGACTGTGTAAAGTGAATTCAGACATTTTCTTCTAAACAAATTAAATAGGTAATTCCAAAAAAATGTGTAAAAAGCATTTCAACCATTTAGATTTGAATTGTGGAGCTAGGTTTCACAAACTGTGTTTCAAAATTTCTGTGTTCAGGATTTAGTGGGCGGGTCTGAAAATCACCGCCTAACCGGCCCCTGCTGCTGTAGCTATAAATACATTCAGCACACACTACTACTCAGAGGTGTTCACAAGTCATTTCTTGCAAGTCCAAGTCAAGTCTCAAGTCTTTGAGCGAGAGTCCGAGTCAAGTCTCAAGTCTTTGAGGGTCAAGTCCAAGTCAAGTCTCAAGTCTCTCGCAAACACTAAATCAAATTCAAATTCTATAAGCTCTGTAAAATTCTCTATATAAGACAGTACTGATGATTGTTTCACTAGAATCTACAGCAATGTGATGTGGAAAAAATACAAAGGATTGTTTCAATTTCATAATTGTATTTTTCTTTAACAAGAGTTTTTCTTTAACAATGCTGTAAAATACAATAAAAGAAATATATCGCACCAACAATGTATTTTAACAACAAATGAAAAAACACACCCACAATGGTGCAAGTAAATTATGAGTTGTACTCATTTGACTTACTAACTTAAAAATGAAAAACTGGTTCTTTAAAACCTCTTTCACATTCCTGAAAAAAAACATAAATATTTTCTTTAACAAGAAATAACTGTATTTTAGCAAAAACACACCCACAATGGTGCAAGTAAATTATGAGTTGTACTCATTTGACTTACTGAACTGGCCTATTTAAATTGTGATCTGTGGGATTGTGTGATTTCTGAGATATTGTTGTCAGGCTAACTAGGATTTTGCATCTTCTTGGTTGATTCAGGTTGATTTATGGCCCGGTGGGTTTGTTCTCAGCTCATTTTTGTTCATGAGAGTTGACATAGTTCAGACTTGTGACCGTTATGGTTATTACAGCATGACCTCTCTCTCTCTCTCTCTCTTCTGGCACACCGTTATGAAATGTTAACTCAGCCTGTCACATCATATGGCCAGCAGCAAGAATGTAACGTTAATATTCGTTTGAGAGCTAATTGCTAATTTTAACGTCTTTCACATTAGCAAGTGACTGACCGGTCTGGGTGCGTTTTCAGATGCCGGATGAAGTTTGAAGTGGTTGAACCAAAATCTTGAATCTTCTTGTTGCACACTTTGCACACTGCTGTCCGTTTGTTGGCTGACTGCGTGAAGGCATTGTAGCCAAATGTAACGATCCAAGGGACTCCTGTTGGGCTTCTTTCACTCGCCATTGTCTTGAAATCAGAGAGTTTCTAATACAGTATACAGTAGTAGATGGGCTCTGCTCGAAATGCGCGCGTACACACGGCGCGTGCGTGATGTTGGTGTTTACTGTCAGCCTCAGTCGCAGCCAGAGATCACTTCCCAAATGCAAACAGAGAAGACGAATGACAGATAATAAATAATGAGAATATAAATGATAACATGAAAATAATGGTAATTTGCGAGTCTCCAGCCTCGAGTCCGAGTCAAGTCTGAAGCTCTTGAGGTCGAGTCCGAGTCGAGTCTGAAGTCAATGTGTAGTGCGACTTAAGTGCGACTCGAGTATGAGTCGCAAGTCCGAGTCACCAGCTCTGCTACTACTACAGTCTACAGTTAGCCAGTTAGCCAAGTTAGCCGCCAAGTTAGCCGCCGAACTAGCAGCTGAGTTAACAACAGAAAGCTTTCAGACCTAGCGTCCATGTTTCTGGTAGAGGTGGTGACTTTGATTGACAGATGAACTTCGTAGGGGGTGGGATTTCAGCGAACTCGGCAGGCACGCCCACAGCGTTTGGGAGCAGAGGCTGATTTGAAGCATAATTTCATATATTTTAATCATTCAAATTTGGCAGGGTAGTTAACAACACACTTTTCTGTGGTATGTCAAAATCAGAACACATATTTATTCTTACTTTAAGACGGACTTTAAGACTTTCAAGACCTATCTAATACCACATAGAATACACAACAAATGAAAGTATGAAAATAAAAAAAACAGTCGGCACAATATGGCCTAGAATTATTTCAATTTCACTACTTTCTGGTAAAATACAACAAAATCCCTATTGATGTCAATAATTATGTCACTATAATGATATATCTATATTTATTATCGGGATATGGCCTTTAACTCTCACACTGAACAGATTTCAATGCCTTTCTTCACTTTCATATCACAAAAATCAGACACATCTTGTCTCAAATTTATGTAGAAAAACTAGTCCACGCATTTGTTACATCTAGGCTGGATTATTGTAATTCATTATTATCAGGCTACCCTAGCAGACTGCTAACAACTCTCCAGCTGGTTAATGTGTATTGACAAAAAGAAGGAAAAGAGATCACATTTCTCCCATTTTGGCCTCTCTGTATTAGCTTCCTGTATAATGTAAAATCCAGAATAGAATTTAAAATCCTTCTCATCACTGTCAAAGCTCTTAATGACCAGGCTCCATCAAATCTTAAAGATCTCATAGTACCCTATGAACCTATGAGAACACTGCACTCCCAGCATACAGGCCTACAGGTTCCTTGTATCTCTAAAAGTAGAATGGGAGGCAGAGCCTCCTTGGTTCCGGGTGGCAGACACCTTCTCTATGTTTAAGCTTAAAACTTACAAGCTTAAACAGCTTAAAACTCCTGGTTGTGGGGGAATATTGGGTCGATTACAGTCTGTACCTTTTCTATGTGAAAAGTGCCTTCAGATAACTTATGTTGTGATTGGGCTCTATATAAATAAAAATTGATTGACTGATTGATTCATGTGACCTGGAGAGTGGCATAAAATGGCCAGATGGAATAATCAGTTTGAAATTATTCAGTAGGTTCAGTAGGTTTTCGCTGACACTTGATGAGCGTCCTTGTGACAGTGTTTGCTACAGGTCTACAGGTAGCACCATCCACTGGTGAATCAATGCCACTATTAGTTTATATAGGATTGTGATGTATCCTGACAGCCAGTAATAACACTCAAAACATGTTCTATCTGAATGCAAGGCTTTTTAAGACTTTTCTATATTTGTTACAATTATTTTTGCTTTCAAAATTATTTTGACGTTTACTTGTAGATGTTGTCATGTCCATTGAGTTGAATAGAAAGGACGCCTTTTGTTTTAGTAACTACAGATTCAAAGAACTGTTGTCATTTCACAGTAAGTCTGATGATATGAATGATAAGGTTAGGGTGAGGATTAGGGTTAGGGTCATACATGAGTTCATCCTAGAAATCCTAAATGACTATAGAATTTATTTGACGCTGAAACTGTCTGCTGCTTGGAGCTTCCATCTTATGTCCACTAGATGGCGGCCTTGTGCATTAGAAATATACAGACTAAGAATGAAGTCAGTGGAACAAATGGCTCAAATGAGTCTGGTATTAAAGCAAAGTTTTCTGCTAGAGTTCTTACTGTTTTAAAATACACACCCTGCAATTCAGTTGCAATCAAGGCAACAATAAAAAAAAAAAGTGATTGTTTCCCAGTTAAAAGAAAATCTACACCAAGTTCATTTGCAAGTTTAATTGGCCTATTAGAAGAAGTAATGATAAAGTATCAGTACTTATACTACAACTACTAATACTAATAATGATTAATGTGTTATTTATTATTATTGCTGTTGTTGTTGTTGTAATACTTATTAACAATATTAATAATAATTACCGTTGAAGTGTGGGAGCAGATCAGCAGTAGTTCCAAGACATTCAAACAGGAATATCGCAGGTAACTGTGATCCAGTTAATGTTTCGGACTGAAGCCAAACAGAACCCCTCCCTGCAGCTGGAACGTGTCACCTTTCACAGACCTTTATTTGGAGACTCACCCTGTGATGATTACCGGGAGAGCTGGTCTATGTTTCGCTTCACATATTTTGCATCAGGATGAAATGATAGGCAATGCACTGCCCTTATATGCCCCCACTCTGTCACATCCTGTACATGCAATGCAAACACACCTCTTTTTACAAATAGCTTCCTTGTATTGTGGCATGCACAGTCAAAGCAATTCCTATATATACTATGAATCTGCTCCTGTAGCCCAAATATAAACACTAAAAGAGGTTTTCTTCCATGTAATCATTCCTCCTGTTCATACACACAAGCATGATAATGTAAACTCATAAAACAGATATAGTAAGTAATACAAGGATTTAATGTGACTGTGCTGAGGTCAGTGTTCAGTCACACAATAATTTTGTGCAAAAATGTTTCAGTGTTCATTTGGTACTCACGTACTTAACCCCTCATTGTAGCTGCTGGGCTTTCCATTCACAATTTAGAAATGAATTAAACTGTGTTATCTTAAGATAGGTCATCATGTTACTACAGTATGCTTAATTACTGCATTTATTTTATGCTAAAATGTGGAACATTACATGCCATATAGTGATTGTTTGTATTAGATACTGCTTTCATGTGAACAATGAGGACACTAATGTCATTGCAAATGTTAGGAAACATTAACCAGAAAAAACTGTTCTACTAAACCTGACAATAACATTAAAAGCATTTGAAAATCTACCTCGTAATATCTGAGTTTCTCGACCTCATCCATACCTTCAACTGTACTCAGCATGTCTCTGGCCAGAGAGGCCCTAAACGTTTTAGACCCATCACTTCGCAAACTTCTGAGCATTTTTGTACTACATATCAATTTTCTCAGCAGTGTGATTCACGAAATTCTTCATGTTCTGCAGAAAAGCTAGCTACTGGATTTCTAAGACGTCATGTGGCAACACTGGACATGGTAGCTCCTTTTAAATTATCTAGAGCCTGTCCATCTTCATCCAAACCTCCACCATGGATAAATGGCTGTGTCCGGAGCATTAAAAGGGCATGTGGACGTGCTGAGTAGAAATTGAAAACCCCTAAATTGAGGCATGATCTTAATATCATGAAAGTTCTTTTAAAAGATTTCAACAGAACTGTAAAGGAAGAAAGATCAAATCCTTCTCCCAACTTATTGCTGCGAAACCCCCACAATCCAAGGCTGGTATTTAGGACCATCAACTCCCTAATCCATCGCTTACCTGTTGTTAACAAAGTCTCTTCTATTGCGAGATGTGAATAATTTTGATCCTTTTTTGTTGACAAGGTTTCAAGCATTAGAGCCCAGATTGTGCCATCTCTGTTCACTCTACTAGAGAGGTAAATCAGACTTTTAATTAATTAATCTTCCTCTTCCCCTTTAGATGAAGAGAGGTTTCTGCCTTTGTATCTTCAGATACTTTAGTCTTAATCTTTGGAGGTTGTTCCTTTAGGTTTTTAAATCGGCAGTTGTGCAACCGTGCAACTGAAAAAATCCAATCTTGACACCAATGATTTAACAACTCTAGACCTATATCTAAATTACATTCCCTTGCCAAGGTATTGGAGAAAGTGGTATATTCTCAGCTCATATCATTCCTGAATGATCACTCACTTTTTGAAGTTTCAATCTTACTTCTGTATTCATCACAGCACAGAAACTGCACTATTAAAGGTTGTGAATGATATCAGGAGGAATTCAGATGCTGGCTGCTGTACTGTCTTGGTGTTGTTGGATCTCTCTACTGCATTTGATACTGTCGATCATGCCGTACTTACTGACCGTCTTGAAAATTGGGTAGGCGTGACTGAGGTTGCTTTGATTGGTTCAAGTTGTACCTAAGTGACAGAAACTTCTCTATATTACTGACCTGCTTACCCCTTACACCCTTCCTCACACTCTCAGATCTGCTGACCAGCTGCTGCTCTCAGTCCCCAGAATAAGGCTTGAGACAGAGGGTGGTAGAGCATTTGTGGCAAGGGCTGCTCAATTGTGGAACGCATTATCATTGGAAATCAAATAAGCTACTTCAGTGTCCTCTTTTAACACGCTCTTAAACACTTTAGAGGTTAGCTTTTAACTGAGTTCTTTCTGACCTGTGTTTTTATTATTGTTGTAACATTAATTTATTCATTGTCTTTGTTTATTTCTTGATTTTATTGTAATTAAAGTGTGTATTTGTTTAATGTTTGTGAAGCACTTTGTAGACACATTTTTTGAAAAGTTATTATTTTTGTTCACAGAATATAATTGCCCAGGAAAACATTATTTCACCCACAAGATAAACCCAACACAGAACCTTGTTTGGCTCAGAATTGGACTTTATTTCAACTGTACTTGCCTCTGCTATCAGATTATGTACCTGTAGTTCCAAATGTGTGGTTTACCAAAAATGAAACAGATGAGTAGCATTATTTGGTGCTGATTTACTACTAGTTTGAGTCCTGAAAGGTGCACTGGTGCTATTGGTGAATACTGAACAACAGGAAAACTTTGACACACAAGAAGATTTTCAAAAGTAGCATCCGCTGCCTTGTGTAGAAAATATCCTCAGCCAGAGAGGTCAGCCTTCAGCTCCTTGTTCCTGCGCACCTCGGCGGCGTGGACTTCCTGTATAATGAAATAAACTCAAAGTTATGATGGAAGGTGGGGCTTCTGGAACATAAAACTTAGAAGCAAGACAGACTGTTGAACCACGGAAACATTCAGGACAATACGAAGCGTTGATGCTCTTTTCAGCAGTTTTTTTGGCCATATCAGATCTTGAAATGTTGGTGGTTTGATAAAACATAACATGTCCACTTCAATGTTTTCTTTTTACAACTTTCACCAGTGTTGTATCTCTTTACATTTCAGTGACACCTCGAAGGGTGAAAATAGTTTAGAATATTTGTATGTTTTCATACATTTAAAACTATATTTACAATTCATATTATTTTCTCGTCTTATTTTAAATCAATCTAGTTCATTTTATAAGAAGCACATGAACTGACTGTCGGCTTTTCATAGAAAGTCAATGTGAACCACCAAACATTCATTATAGCAAAAGATCACATCATGGTGTCCCTCTCAAAAGTGAATGAAGAAAAACAAAAAGTGAATGTTTGAGTTTTGAAAAGAGTACATTCTAAATATTTAATGTTCAAAAGTTAAGTGAAAATGCACTCATTTGTCATTTGATACTGGAAAAGAAAAAGCTAGCTGAGCAGTCTTTGGAGCTCGTCAGTGTGAATCCCTTCATACTAGCCTGACAAATATAGTCTGTGCTACTGATGATTATAGTTCCCTCCCTCATCAACTTCTGTTTAGCTGAAGATTGAAGTTCAAGAGAAGTAGATAACAGAAGAAGAACTTGACTACAGCTGCAACATCCACAGTAAAGGGTGGTGTTTGTATATCCTGCCTTCTGGATTTTTGTGATATGAGTGCAACGTCTCAAAATAAAACATTTGTTGCATTTCATGAAAATTGAAACACAGTTTGCTGTTGGTTTCAGTGGAATAGAAAATGGAAGTAGCTCATTTTCACATCAAATACTGTGAGTCCTAGTAAAAGGAATGCTCCTTTTACTAAGGGGGGACTGGTCTGGATATTACGCTAACCTCTGCTAAAACTGTCACGTGTAACTATGTTTAAAACTGATTGAGAATGCAAAATTAATTTCAGTGTCAGTTGACAATACATTCTGTATTTTAAACAAAATCATAAAAGGTACATTAATTTCTTAAGGTTTTCATTACATTACTTATGTTACTTATAAAGCAATAGCCAACTCATTCTGTTCCATTCAACTAAAACATCTCTATATACAGTTTTTTTAGTGGTGGGGTCAGTTCTTTCTGTGCTGGATTCAAAATATGACTTAAGGGGTTCATACATACAGTATATTCATGTACTGAATGTGATGGGGAAAGCTTCCTCATTTCACATAATACAGATGAAAACGGCACTGCTATTGGAACATTGGAAGAGGAGGTATAGTTGTTATTGACGGTTGCTTTTCTTATATTTTATTTGTGGCAGAGTAGCTACTTAAGGCTTATTTGCTGCAGCCAGTGGCCGATCATTTCAAACTATTTGTGTCAATCAAACACCATTGACTTTACCACCAGTAACCACAGGTGTCACCAAATCAACCAGGATGCTGTTGGTTTGCTGTTGGTGTGACTTACTAAAATGAGACATAGCTACAAAACATAATGGTGCTCTACTTTCAATGATAAAATGATAATATTGTATTCATAAGATAATGTGAAGACTTGCTTTCTCACGCAGCCGCTGTTTCAGCGCATTGAGATGGGCCTCCCGGTTCTCCTTAATGACCTCCATCTTTTGGAAGAGCTTCTCCTCTGTCTTCTTGCTAAAGTTGTTGTTCTCCTCACGCACCTTGTGGAGAACTTCCTGCTCGTGCTCCCTCTTCTCTGCCAGCTGCTTCAGCACAAGGGCCTCCTGGGACTACATTAGGGCGGAGGGGACATGTGGTGCAGCAGACAAATAGGGTGGAGTTAGTGTGATAATAGTAGTGATTATGATGATGGAATTTGGGGTAGGTATGCATTCATGAAACTCACAAACCAAGACAGACACAAAATATTTTTTCCTCTTATAAAATCAATACCATGCCATATTTCTAAGCTGAAAATAAAGCTTTAAAAAGGCTAAAGCTCAGTGTTAGGAATCTTCAAATACATTTTATTAAATTAAATTAAATTGAATTTTCCTTCTTCACAAAGGTAGCACTCGTTTTAGTTTTTCTCCAGCACATTTTCAAAGATTTAAGTTTGTCAAATTAGACCTGATAACTGGAATCAGTGTAACATACTGTAAAGGATTCTCATCTTCTATCAGTATAGTATAGAATAGTAATCAACCAAACTGCACCAGAACTGTGATTGTGATATGGCTGAAAGTATTCTAACTTGATCATTACATGGGACCTAAGAAAATACAATCTGACATGATTTTAAAGGCAACGTCAAGTCTCTTAAGCTTCTGTGTTGTGTGTATACAAAATTAAGAGCTTCATTTAATTAAATCAGCAGGGTAGGAAAACATTATACAGATAATAAATTAGCTTCATCATGAGACCAGGATGTGATGAACTACAGGATCTGCTTACCTTCCTCCTGTCCTCAGCGGCCTCCAGCCTCTTCTGAAGCTCTTCCAGGGACACCTCCTTCTTCGGGGGTGAGGGCAGGGGCTGATTCTGGGGTTTGTCCTTGAACTGATCTGGATCCTTCAGGATCAGCTCAAAAGACTGGCCCGATGCACGCTTGTTCAAGCCCTTCACCTCCAGGCCTGACAGAGTTTATAAGTATAAGTTAGTGAGCTGACTGTACAGTGCATGTTCATACGGACTGTGTCTCACTATTGTGTCCAACAACAACAAAAAAGTTTGGGAGCCCTGTTGGTCTAGGCTGGGGCCTTTACTGCCTTTCACTACTCATATCTCTCTCTCCATTTTACTCGTTAACATGCAGCTCAAAAACAACAATGATAGAGCTGCAAGAGTTTTTAATAATAAAGCTCCTATAGCAGTTTGATGGGAACTTTATTGATGACTGTCAGCAAGGTAAATGAACAGGTATAGGCAGAATGCATAGGGGGACAGGCTTGGCTCAGGGTCACCAGAGTCTCTAGGCTCTCCTGACAAGACTGAAGCAGGAGGATGCCACACAGCCACAGCAGACAGGAACCAGGAAGAAAATAGGTGACACTCGTGGTTAGGGACAATAGGCTGTGCGTGTACCGGGGCAGAGACAAAGAGAGGTGGTCAGGGACAAGCAGAGTCAAAACCAGAATGAGTGCTGGAAGGTCCAGCATGTAGGCCAAGACAATCTGGCCAGGAGTGTGTGGACAACAGGAGTATATACTGACTTGATTACAGATTGGTTGCAGCTGAGTGCCCAGGTGAACAGGGTTAACTGATGAGGTGGGTGTGGCTGACTGGCAGGAATGGAACAGAGGTGGGCTGAGTGGAAATTTACCAGAGTTGCAGGAAAAGAGCAGAACTGTGACACTGATTGTAACAGTGTGCTCCAGATATCTAGAGCTGTTTGGGTAGTGAACAGATAATAATAAAACCATGTAACCCATAGATTGATAACTTGTGAGATATGTATCTAATCAATAAGAACAGTAATGTCGTCACATGGACCACACACCCGGTACAATGTGCAGAACAACAGCAAAGACAAGTTCACATTAAGGACAATAAAGACTGCATTTGTGTCTGTTACTCACACAATAACCTGCTATGAGCATTTATTTTTCTCTCTTTTTCATGAAATCTATAAATGCTAACAAATCAAAGTTCACAGTTATTAATACTACTGGTTCATGCATTTGTTTTAGAAGTGAGAAATAGCCTCACTATAAGAGCACAGAAAAAACCCACAGAATACGTTAAGCCAGTTACTTGATAAGTATTATGCTATCCTTATGCAATTGATATGCAAGGCCTAATTTACTGTCATACCTTTATTACAGTGTTCTGCATGTTAGTATTAACTAGTTTCAATTCCACAGACTCATTAAAAAAAACTGTCCCATAGTGTGCCGTCTGAAGAAAACACAGTAATATAAATCACTGTTGTTGGCAGATGTGTCATGGTGGATGGCTTATCTGTTGCCTTGGTGATAATTTGGCCTTTTTTTTAACAACAATCCTTTATAAAACTACATTACTTGAGATTTAGTATTTTTAAGACAATGTTATAAAAAATGTCAATCAATAAAAAAATCAAATGTCATTCACATGATGTTTCTGCTCTGTCTGTGTCATGCAGAGACAAGCTGAGGACAAACTGAGAGGATCAACATGAGGACATGAGACACAGTGTGACTGGCAGGCAGGCAGACATACTGACCTCCATACTGATAGAGGCTGTTGGGATGTGGCTGCGTGTGGAAGCAGGAGCAGAGCAGAGACAGCATGGACATCTCCTTGATCTTGTCTGTGTAGGCTGTTGTAGAGAGATGAAAGAAGAAAAGTGGAAGAAAAAAAAGAGACGTCAATTGTCAAGTTGTTTGTAGTCATATTTTTAGGGATTTTTCCAAACTTGGTATCATACACTGGCATACACTGGGTCAAACTAAGGCCTTGAGGTCACTGTAAAGACAATTGATGATTATAGTTTCTCTCTTCCTGGATAACATGTTACACTTGAACAACAACAACAGGCATTCTGTTGAAGTAGAAACTCACACTGACTCCAAAACTCTAAAAGTTGTTACCTTTTTAGAAACAACAAAAAACTGGTTTTATTGACAATGTATGACAAATAGAGGCATAACACGCCCAAAACGACAAGAGAATGATTTTTATAAGGCAAGGCAGCTTTATTTATATAGTGCATTTCATACCCAGGGGCAACTCAATGTGCTTTACATAAGACAAACATTTAACAGTAAAGATTGGATACAAAAAACATAAAAACATGCTATTTGAAAAATAAATATAAAACCCAATAATAGTAAAAACATGGAAACATTAGAACATACAATTAAACCCCCCTACCACCACTAATAATAAAAATGAAAACAAAGTACAGAGAAATAGAAAGAGAGAAAAATAAAATAAAAAACTATACTAGAATAGAGCATTAAATATAAGTGTTGTGGTAATAAGTTTGCAGCATAAAATAATGATTTGCTTTAAAATCATTAAAAGGACATAGAGTGCAAATGAAAGATTTTAAAAAAGTGCTTTAAAAAAGCTCAATCAAAGGTACAGTAGAAGAGAAGTGTTTTTAATCTGGATTTAAAAATGATTTCAGTTCTGCTGGTAGTTTGTTCCAGTTGTGTGCAGCATAACAGCTAAAAGCTGCTTCACCATGTTTAGTTTGAACTCTGGGCTCAACTATCTGACCTGAGTCAGTAGATCTCAGAGCTCTACTGGGTTTATATTCTACTAACATGTCATTCATGTATTCTGGACCTGAACCATTCAGTGATTTGTAGACCAGTAGCAGAACTTTAAAATCTATTCTCTAGCTGACTGGGAGCCAGTATAAAGACTGGAAAAAGAACTGGAGTAATGTGAAAGCATGAATCAACTTCTCCTGGTCTGTTTGAGACATAAAACCCTTCACTCTGGATATGTTCTTAAGCTGATAGAAGCTGTTTTGGTGATTGATGTGATGTGACTGCTGAAGGTCAGATGTGAGTGTCAGCACGACAAGGTTTCGGACTTGGTCCCTAGTTTTTAGAGAGAGTGACTCGAGATGTTTACTGACAGCAATCCTCTTCTCTTTATTGCCAAGAACAATGACCTCAGTTTTGTCCTGATTTAATTGAAGGAAATTTTGGTTCATCCAAATTAGTTACTTGCTGTAAACAGTGACACAATGAATGTATTGGACTGTAGTCATCTGGAGACAGTGCTAGGTATATCTGCATGTCATCTGCATAACTGTGATAGTCTACATTAGAGTTCTGCAGAATTTGACCCAAAGGCAGCATATATAGACTGAACAGAAGGGGTCATGGCCACTCGATTGGATTCCTAACTTCCAATTAGTTCATTTTTTCTCCACTTACGCTCTGTTTTCCTGCATTCTCTTTTCACGGCCTTTACCATCATAGTGTTCCTCCATGGTGTTTTGCTGCTCAAGGTCTTCTTAGTTTTAATAGGTGCAACAGCATCCATGACATTTGAAATTTTGCAGTTAAATATATCCAGGAGTTCATCAACTGACTCTGCACTCATAAACTTTGCACTGGTATTCTCATTTATGTACCTTCTCCTAACAGACACAGAGGTTAACTGAACATTTGGAATGATCTGTAAGTCAAAGAACACACAGAAATTAGGGGTGCTCCGATCGATCGGCAACCCGATCGGCATCGGCCGATATACCTGGTATCGGAAGTGATCGGATTTTTAATTTTCACCGATCAAAAGAGCCGATGTGACGCAGTACCCGCGCAACACAATTACCGCGAGACAATTACAGATGAAGAGTTAAGATGGCGTCGCCGGTTTGGAAGTTTTACAAAGTGTCAGAAAAGGACATTAAATTTGCTGTTTGCTGTGTCTGCTCAAAGGGAATCAGTCGCGGAGGAGATAAGACGCGCAATTTCAACACTACAAACTTAATACGGCATTTAAAAGTCTGCCATGCAAAAGAATATAACGAGTACACCATGTTGGCCTCTGAAAAGGCAGAAGGGGACAGACTGCAAGCTACCTGCAAGCCCAAGTCGGGTCTCGCGCAGCTGTCACTTAAACAGACTTTGCAGCGAGGAGAGCCATATGAGAAAGACAGCAAGAAACAAAAGGAAATAAACTCAAAAATAATGGAGTTCATATGCCTGGACCATCAGCCTCTGTCTGTCGTGGACGACGTCGGGTTTAAGCGCCTGGTGAACCACCTGGATCCACGTTATGTTCATCAAGGACGTAAATATTTTACAGATGTATGAACACATTAAAACACTCATGAGTAACGTGACATCAGTCAGCTTCACGAGTGACATTTGGAGTTCAAGTGTCTCTCCTATGTCCATGCTGAGCCTGACCGCGCAGTTTATAAATGAGGACTTCGAGCTCAAAAAAGTGGTGCTTCACTCCCGAGAATTTGCTGGATCACACACCGCAGAGGCCATTGCAGGTGCGTTCAGATACATGTACCAAGCATGGAGAATACCGATGGAGAAAGTACACGTTATCCTACGCGATAATGCCAGAAACATGGAAAAGGCCATGAAGGATGCACAGTTGCCAAGCCTGCCGTGCATGTCGCATACACTCCAGCTTGTTGTGCAAGAGGGGGTTTTGTCTCAGCGGAGCATTGGTGACATAATTGCAATTGGACGACGCATTGTTGGTCATTTTAAACACAGCCAGCTTGCCTACTCTCGACTTCAAACTATCCAGAAACAGCTGGGCCAGAATCCCAAAAGGTTACAACAGGATGTCCCAACTCGGTGGAACAGTACTCTGTATATGCTGCGAAGCCTTTTAGAAGAGAAACGTGCACTTTGCACTTATGGAGCAGATTACGATTTACCTGCCATGTTAACCGCTAGTCAATGGAAACTAGTTGAAAACATGATTTCCCTGCTCGCCCCTTTTGAAGAGCTAACAAATCAAATCAGCTCATCATCTGCCTCTGCAGCAGATGTGATACCAGCCACCCGGGCTCTACGTCGTCTACGTCGTCTACTGCGGAAAACAGCGGACACTGATCAAGGAGTGAAAACCTCCAAAGCGACATTGCTGGACGCACTAGAGAGGAGATTCAGTGATATTGAATCCGAGCCACTGTACACCATTGCTACAGTCCTCGATCCGAGGTGAGTACATCATTCATAAATTTTGTCGGTTGTTTTGTGTGTGTGTGTGGGTGGAGGAGGAGGAGGAGGGGGGGACAGGGTCAGTATGTGCGCGCGTTTGAGATAGACACGGGGGGAGGGAGAGAAGGTACATTCGTGTTGAACTTAAAACTTTACATTCAGACTTATAATTAAAAATGAGACTATTCTGACAACACTAGTAGGCTCTCCAACTCAGATGCATATCTAGCTTTGGCTAAAGTGAATGAAAAACTTTTATAATGGCAATAATGTAGTATGGTTGTCACAACTTGTCAGCATAGCATAATAACCTATGACAACATACATAAAATGGATCAATTAATTTTTTGTCTTTTCTTTGTTTCTCTTGTTAATAAATAGGTACAAGGACAGATATTTCTCAGATGAACTTAAGCAACAGATCCTTGGGCTTCTCTCTCATGTTCTGAGTCTGACTGATGCTGCTGGACCACAAGAGGAGCACAGTGGTGAGGCAAAGGGTTCTGAGCCACCAGAAAAGGTACCAAGAGATGGCTCCTTGCATGCTATGTATGCAGAACTACTGGATGACAGTGACCAACATGATGGTGTTGACTCGGGCAACCCATCATCAGCACAGATGAATCTCTACTTAACTGAGGCAGTCATCCCACAAAACAGAACACCACTTACTTTTTGGCAGGACAATAGAAGCCGCTTTCCATCGCTTGCACAAGCTGCACGAGCTTATCTCTGTGCACCGTGCACAAGTGTTGATAGTGAAAGACTATTTAGTGCAGCGGGAAACATTATTGATGAAAAGAGGAATAAGCTCACTGCAAAAAATGCAGAGATGCTCATCTTTCTCAAAGTAAATCTGCCAGTGATGCTGCTTGCAAAGGAAAGCAAAGAAAATAATAAAACATTGTCTGAACTCTAGACACCTCTCTTTCTCTCTCTCAGCTCATAAAAAGCTACCTCATTAAAAGGTACATTATTGTATTAGGTACAATAATTGTTACTGTATTTTGCTACACTTGTTCTGCACTTTTTGGGTCTGTTTGTTAATTGCAGGGAAATTGTGAGGGCTGTCTGACTTTATTTATTTATCTGGCTATTTATTTTTATTTTTTTTACAAGGACTGTGTAACTTTATTTATTTGGCTATTTCCTTTTAATGTTTATATATTTACAAGGAGCAAACTGATAAATGCCCTGTTCTATCTAATAAGCCCAGTTGTTTTCCCCAGAAAGGAAGAAAGAAAGAAAAGTTGTTGTTACCAATATATATATATGTGTGTGTGTTATTTTTTTACAGGAAGGTAACTACATGTATTACAGTTTCTATAGAGTGTAATGTTCACATGGTGGTGTACGTAGAGCTGTTTCATTTTTTAGGAGCATACAGTCTTGAGCTGAGCCTCAACTATGTACAATGTTGCAAATTCCTGCAAATAAAAGAGTCAATTCATGATACCCTCATGTCTTTAATTTAATAATGCTTTGTATACAGGTTCAAGGGTAACCTAATTAAATAACTTGATAATTAATGCTACACTATAAAAAGCAAGCTTCAAATTCAAAATATAGGCTCTGGTATCGGTATCGGGATCGGTATCGTCGATACTGATTTCAAAAATCGGTGATCGGTGATCGGTTCCAAAAACCCTGATCGGAGCACCCCTAACAGAAATGATCAGATCTTTAGAGATAATCAGATCTAGAGTGTGGCCTCGAGTGTGTGTGGGCCCTTTCACATGCTGCAAGAGGCCAAAAGTGTCAGAGAGCAGAGAGTTGTTTGGCATTACTGTCCATGTTATTGTCTACATGAATGTTAAAATCCCCTGTTATGATAAAAAAGTTGTCAGTGCAGATAACTGACAGCAGTTCAGCAAACTCATCAATGAATTTTCCTGAGTATCTTTGAGGCCTAGAAATGATTAAAAAAATAACTTTTGGAGTAACTTTCAATAAAAAACAGAGATATTCAAAAGAGCTAAAATCACCTAATGTAATTGCTTTGCACTGAAATACAGATTTAAAGATGGCAGCAACTCCCCCGCCTTTCTTATCAGTTCGACACTTGTTCATAAAACTGAAATTAGTTGGTGCTGCCTCATTGAGAATAGCACCACAGCTACGGAGAAAATATTGGATTTGGGCGCGGTGTGAGTTGGATTCCAACATTGATAAGGTCATTCATCCTGTCAGTGAAATCCAGGAGTGGGGAGTCCAGACTGAGTGGAGAGAATGAAATCTGGGTGGGGTCCTGTTGGGTGAAGGTTGGGAGTCTCCTGGTGGGGGGCTGGGGGAGACTCTACTTTTGGGTTGTGTGAAGTTTTGTATCTTTTTGTTAATCAATTTTAATCAGACATAATGTAACACCAATATGTTTTTTGCTTATCTCATCAAAAAATATAGTGTCAGACAGCGTGGTTATTGTGGTCTGAAGTGATGCTGTGACTCAAAAGTTCACCAAAAGGCTAAGCCCTTTAATTCAACTCTAAGATACAGAAGTGAGAGTACTGTATATCTTCCTTTCTCAGTAAGCACAGTAAACAATGCGAGACAAGTAGCAGGACAATTTATCCATCTAAGCAGTTCCTGTTGGCTAATTAAAGAGGAAGTGGAGCATGATCTATTTTGGAGTTGATATGTGCAGCTACATGTGTTTGCAATTGTGTAATACATTTGAATTTAGCTTTTGTTTAATCAGCTACAGCTAAGACTTTAAGAAACATTATGACTGGTTGAATTCTGTTTGGTTCCAGATATTATCTGTGTGTGTGTGTGTGTGTGTGTGTGTGTGTGTGTGTGTACTGACAACATTGCAGTGGAACATGACGATGTACTTAATAAACTGATAAACTCAAGGCCAACTTCTGCTTGTGTTTTTCCCCTCAACACAACTGTCGCTCAACCTGATCCCAAAATGTAGCCTCCTAAATGATGAGGAAAAGACTCTTATCATATGTCATGTCATTTGACTTTGGCATTGAAATGGAACCAGAGTAACAGGTTTGTCTTAACAACATGTGGGTTTGAGTCCTGTGCTTACTGCATATCAGTTTTCCTGTTTTTCTAACCATTCTCTCTCTCTCTCTCTCTCTCTCTCTCTCTGGTGTCTGGTGCCTTTACAGGACAAGGCCATAGGAATGTAATCACCCCCTTTATTGCTTTATTATACTGTAGCAATTGATTTGGTGGAGTATATTATCAAACCACTTTGCACTTTAGTCACAGTCTGTGACGTGCACATGATTATAGAGAGGCAGGGGCTCAGTGCCAGAAAAGGGCAGCATGTGCCTGCCATTTTTTTTTTTGTTGTGCCAACAAATGATTGTCAACATGAGTAATAATACAGCTTATATCCCCAGAATGCTGAAATTACTGTTATTATTATTATTATTATTATTATTGTTTTGTTAGCCCACACAGTAGTAGCAAAGTCACAATAAACTTTATATCTAAACCTCGGACCTGTACTTCAGACCTGTAGTGAAGGAAATATGATCCGCCGTAAACACGGTGTATTCTATTTGGAAAGTTAACCCGGTGTTTTATTTTGTATTTTGTACACGATTTCCTGTCCCGCACGATCTGCTCTGTGCTGATTTGATGCGCCGTGCTCCCACGTCCGGCAAAAATAGAAGCTGACACATTGACTAAAATAGAGTGTTTCTCTGAAATATTACCCATATTCAAGCACGTTGAATAGTTCAAGTTGCTCCACTGTCACGTCTCCTCAGTCACCCCCCCCCCCCCCCGCCCCCCCCCCCCCCCCTCTCTCTGGCGGCTCTGTGACCGAGCGGAGCCGCAACAGATAAAGAAGCAGCATGCTCAACCCTGTATTACAAGAAATGGGTACAATCTTTGTACCGCCGTTTTTGTTTTTTTTTCATCCCTAACAGGAATTTATTAATCTTATTTAAAACAAACAAATAAACACACACACACACACACACACACACACACACACACACACACACACACACACAGAGGGCACTTTTTAATACGAGAAAAAGGGCAGGGGCTCAAGCACCCCTAGGGCCCTATGTGTGCACGTGCCTGGTCACGGTTGCCCAACTATGCAATTCAGTTCAGTTCAGTTCAGCCTTGGTAAAGGAAACCAGTGCAGTACTTGAGCAAATAAACAGAACTTCTCCCCTCTGATGTAACATTGTATCATATTGGTTTCTGATCATGTGTTTTATTGGTCTCAAACTCTTCCACTGATCTACAGGTGGCTGAAGTGCACAAAGAAATGCAGCAATGCACCAACAAAGGCAGAGAAGAAGATGAATGCAGACCTGAGGAATACCCAGTCTCCCCATCACCCCCACCCATCCACTCTGCTTCATCACATCACATCACATCACATGACTGACCACTTGTAGAACAGTGCAATGCAGTCTGAGTGAGAGAGTAGGCTTTAAAATGGAAAACACTGTACAAGCCTGAGAGCTAAATAAAGCAAAATAAAGCAGGAATATGTATCGTATAATATGTTCACACCTTGAATGTGTTTCCATTCTTACAATTATATCTTTTGATTTACTATGAAGAGGAAATTATGAAATGATAGTGTTTGGCTCTGTTTTATGCAAAGCACTTTGAATTACTCAGTATATAAAATGCGCTCTTCAAATAAAATTGCCTCACTTTGAGTCTATATCATTGACACTTAAAGGGGGATTGACTTGATTATTCAAGGTAATGTAACAGCACTTGAGATAGCAACAGCATTTTCTAAAAGGGAAGATGATAAGGATATGTACACTGTCTTTGTTGTCAAATCTTATCTGGTTGACAGCCAGAATTGATTGATAACCTCTTTTGATAATTTAATGAAGCGCTGAGCCCCAAGTTACTTGATGCTGCCGCGGTGTCTTTTATTACACTACCATTGTAAGGTGTCAAAGTCTGACACTTTTAATCCACTTTTTATTTGAAATTGCCAGTTGGGAAACCTGAGTTCTGACTTATCAAACACAACCAAAATACTGCACACCAACTAGTTGTTCCTATGTGTTTAGTTTTAGACATCAAAGTACTTGGTTAAGCTTGGTTAAAGGTTGGCTTCCATGAAATCTTAACCCTTAAATGCTGTCCTGATCAAATATACCTGCCTTGCCCTTGTCATCTGACAGCTGTAAATCCTAAATATTTGTTATCTAAAATTGTGGCCCAAAATGCCCAAAATGAAAATATTTTAAAATGTTATACTTTTGTATAGGTGCTACACATTTATGTCCACTGAGGCTGTTCTTGTTCAAATCTGACCTGTATATATTGACATGTGTTTTTGTGAAATGAATAGTAAATTGTTTGAATAAGATAGTAGTTATGAGGATTTCTTTTTATGATGTAGCAGTGAAGACTGATGGCTCTAATGGTTCTACTATGTTATATTTTCATGTCTTAGGTAAAATAGGACATGATATTGTGTGATAGTAGATGTTTTTGGTGTAAAAGCTAAAAAACACACTCTCTCTGTTCTCTGAAACATGAATCAAGGTTTAATCACACATTTATTGATCAGTCAGATGGGCTTTTGATACATTTAAAAAATTAACCTGAAACATACTGTGAAGGTGTAGAATATGAACAGTATGTAGCTAAGGGTTAATGAACACTATATTGGTGCTTTTTACAAAAACCCTTTTTTGTATTAACTTAGAAGCATATTTCACTAACCTAAACCTACCAGTGTCTAAACATAACAATAAAAAAAGTTTCATAATGCTGAAGTCTGGTATGTAGTTAAGTTATCTACAGTATCTATCTCTACTTTTCAAAGCCATTTGAGGTCACTTGCAAAGTAACAGTGCAAAGTACAAAGTAGTGGGTCCATGAGTTTTTATGTCCATCATGTTGTCTGGAAGCTTTTATTGCGTGACTGAAACTAAAGCACAGTACAGTACATTTCAGGAAAAGTTGTTATTTTTAGAAAAAATATGAATTATTAACATGTACTTCAAAGTCACTTTCTCAGCCCCATAGCCTTCTGGGATGTTTGTGTGGGGCTCGCTGCTATCTGTGGATGTGTGTTTTTGTGCTACCTGCGTGCATGACTTTGCTCTTTGCAGTAGTTAATCTTCATAAATGGATTTGAATGCAAGCCAGAGTCTCCAAAATTAATAATGAGAGTTGCGAGGAAGAGGCAGCTCTCCCAACAGGCTGGGCTGGTTTGCATTTTGTATCCATGGTGAACTTTTAACCCATACAGTACCAGTCAAAAGTTTGGACACACTTTCCTGTTCCCTTAAATGAGAAAGTGTGTCCAAACTTTTGACTGGTACTGTATCTGTGTACCCACCTGTCAGCAGGGAGATATACCTAAAAATATCCACAGTGTACATATTGCTGACTGCAGGATTTTCACTGAGGTCTCTATTGTGCATAATTCAGGACATTTACAGTAACACCAGATTTTAGCAGTTGCCTGCAATGGTAGGATTATTAGGTATAAATCAGGACATGCCTCAGGGAGAGAAAAGCACCCATTAATTGTAGACTTTAAAAAACTTTCACCTTAACCTTTTCATAGAAACTTTAAGGGCACCCTGTGGAGTTTTCGACAACTAGCAGAGCAAGCTTTTTAAGTGGGCCCTTGTTGTGCTTGCAGTGTGCATGTGTGAGCATGACAAACATGTTGTACACAATCCTGCTGCCAGTGATTGACAGTTGGTGACAGTAACATGCAAAGAAACACAATGCACCAACAAAAGACAGAGAAGAAGACAACAAATCCTCCAAATTAAACCGCCAAATCCATGATTTATTGTCTCAATAAAGACACAAAAATAATTATCAGGACATCATTTGTCTATGCTTTTCAAAACCTTTCCAACACACTGGTAAAAAATTATTTTATGATGTGACAACTAAACATAGCACAAAAAGTAAGGAAATCTGTGTTTGGTAGAGTATTTCTTTGTTGTAACAATGCTTCTTGGCAATAAATCTTATACAGTTGGAAAGCCTGTTTATTTCCCTTTTAAATGAAGCCACATTAGTAAGGAACATGCATTTGTGGGATGAGCAGCAGAGATGAGTATCTGGGTTGCACCCATGAACAATTAGGCAAATCTTCTCTGCCAATGTCAAACAGCTTATTTTGCTGTTACTATTGAATCTCTTGTGTTTAGCTGCTGGTACCCCCAGGTGCTAATCTAGCACTGATCAGGTCAGTTGGTGTGTGCTCCAAAAATCAGCATGCCATGTTTGAATGATCTCGATAGAGCCTGTGCGATCTCTCTGCATTAAGATTGCCTCCAATGATGACAAGCCTTGTTTTTTGGGGTGTGGTCTTCTTGGGACACCCACTTCGTGGCCTGTCTCTGACATCCCCCGTTATATGGAACTTGGCCTTCAGTTTGGAGATGGTACTGGAGGGCTCACTCCAAATAATGCTGCAACTTGGTTTTGTGGAACACTAGCTTGAAGTTGCCCTATCGCACAAGCCCTATCTAGATCAGTCAAACATGGCATGCTGATTCTTGGAGTGGACACCAACTGACCTGCTCACAGGTGCCTGATTGGTACCCAATTGGCAGTGCCTGGGGGTACCAGAAGCTCAAAACAAGAGTCAATAGCAACAGTAAAATAAGCTGTTTGGTATTTGCAGAAAAGATTTGCCAAATTTTTCATGGGCGCAACTCACATACTCAGCTCTGCTGCTCATCCCACAAATGCATGTTCCTTAAAAATGTGGCTTCATTTAAAAGGGAAATAAACAGGCTTTCCAACCGTATAAGATTTATTGCCAAGAAGCATTGTTACAATAAAGAAATACTCAAATACACAAATTTCCTAATTTTTTGTGCTATGTTAATGTGGTTCATGTCTGGTTAGCTTTAGGCAAGGATCATGGGTTGGGTTAAAATGATCCCTTTGTTATGGTTAGAGAAACATTTGGTATGGGTTAAAGTTACTGTTTCCTTAAAGTAAGCCAGCCTTCATTGCCATGGCAACAATAATTAAAACTTTTTTTTAATGTTAATTGTATTATTTTTATTATTTTATTTGCTTGTTATATTGTATTGTAATTTTATTTTTCTCTGTAATGCACTTAGCACTACATCCCTTGTATGAAAGATGCTCTATAAATAAAGTTTATTATTATTATCATTATATGAATTGCACCACTGCTCTGCTCTGGGTCATTGTGAAGGCTTCTGTCTGGCCTAACTTCAATGTATTGATGCTGGTGTAGTTATGGGTTATTATTATATTAGTTTGTGTTCATTAAGGTGTCCAGATTTGGAGCACCTGGGACTTATTGCTTCCATAAAATAATATACCAACTCCCAGCGTTTGTCAGCCTCTATCTCTGTCCTTGACTCATCCCTATCAGTAGCTGCAGGCTTCTGTTTTTCATTTGAATTTAGTTTTGTTTTCACTCCACTCCAATACATTACACATCATTATTTAAGCATTCACACCGTCACTGATGTGACTGACTGACACACTCCATATTTTTTAGTTATTCAGTTCATTGTTCAATTAACTGAGACACATTTTCTCACAGCCTAGGAGCTGGGTTATGACACATAGCTACCACTAGATGACAACTGTCACTCAAATGTTACTATATATCATGTTTGGGTGACTGACATTACAACCTATACAGTCTTAAAGAAGAACATGGCTGCTGTAAAGCAAGCATGGATACAAATGCAGGGTCTAAAACTTTTAAGAATCACAAAACTGCTTAATTGTTTAAAATTAAAATTGCTTTCACTATTGTTCACTACGAATGAACGGTATTATTATTTTTATTTACTGCAAAATAACCAAAAAACTGTTCTAACTTTGGTTGAAAAGTGTGTGTTATGTAGGATTCCATCACTTATAGTTAATGCTTTGTAGACCAAACTGGATGTAAAATGAGGATATTAAAATGTACTGTAAAGTATTTAAAGCTGCAATTCATTTGTCCTTAGCCCTCTGCATCAAGGCTGCAAAACAAACCAGTCCCACATGAAGACTTCCTCCTGTGTGTGTGTGCGTGTGTGTGTGTGTGTGTGTGTGTGTGTGTGTGTGTGTGTGTGTGTGTGTGTGTGTGTGTGTGTGTGTGTGTGTGTGTTGATATGCCTGCAATAAAAGCCACTCATTGCCCAAATGGGAGTTGTTGCCAAGGTGACATCATGGCAGCTGTGTAAGTGAACAGACTATTGCAAGCAAAACACCTGCACTACAATATAATGGCTTAGTGTTTCTGAATGCAGGTTCAACCCTGGAGAGCATGAGAATGATTCCTGGTGAAGACTGAGTACAAAATCACTCTAAAAGCAAATTAGCTCCATGAGAAAATTAAGAAAATTACTTTTTGACAGTTGGACAGTTTTGCACCAAATAAAAAACATTTTTCCTCCAAGACATCAATCTGTGCTGCTGAAGGTCTGTGACATAATATTTAGGTAACTACCCATGAACACTCTCTGCAATATCCATGATACTGTTTGTACATTACTCATTGAACTAGATTCCAGGTTTACTTACACCACATTTGTTGTTGAACAACGCCCTCTGCTGTTCAGAAAGGCAAATGACAACTGTTTTGAATATGTCATTTAACTGTTAACCCTTACATACTGTTTGGGTCAAATTTGACCAATTTTGACATTTGATGGCTGTAAAAAAAAAAAAAAAAAAAATGTACCCTGAAATTTGATGACTCCTTAAGTAGCCCAAAAAGCACAAAATGAAAATATTTTAAAATGTTATACTTTTGTATAGGTGCTATAATTTCTTGTCTTGTCAAATTTAACCCGTATCTATTGCCATGTGTTTTAGTGAAATGAATAGTTAATAGTTTGAATAAGATAGTAGTTATGAGGATTTCTTTTTATGATGTAGCAGTGAAGACTGATGGCTCTAATGGTTATACAATAAAGCCCACACTTCCATAAAGTTATAAAATACATTTCCATCATTATTGCTATGTTATATTTTCATGTCTTAGGTAAAATAGGACATGATATTGTGTGATAGTAGATGTTTCGTGGTGTAAAAGCTAAAAAAATACACTCTCTCTGCTCTCTGAAACATGAATCAAGGTTTAATCACATTTATTGATCAATCAGATCGACTATTGATGCTTTCTAAACACATCTGTGGTTCAAAATTTGGTACAGACACTTTTTATGAGGAGATTCTTAGTGCAGGCCAATGTAGATTATTAACAGTATGTAAGGGTTAATTGTATATTGTGCTACATGGTGTACTTCTGATAGCAGAAGAAGTTTGGTTGGTTAGGCTCAATGTTCTGTGAGTGTTATGCAATCAAGTCAGAGATGACCTGAGCTCACTTGTTAAGATGGACTTTTTTTCCCACTGAGAGATGTTTTTAGTTGAGAGTACCTTAGGTTTTGTAGTTGCAGGACAGATTTAGAAAAGCTGTGTGATGTTGCGAAGGTCTATCCCCCTAAAAATACATTGTTAGTTTAATGTCCTGGGTCTTACTGACATGGCAGGAAGCGTGGGATATGTGCATTCGCCACAAGGTCATTTATTATTGAGGTGCTCATCAGGATGGACGCATTAGTCCCACTCAGCGACCGAACCACGTGTTTCCTTATGCAATCTCTCTGTACCAGTCACACTGCATCATGGCAGAGAGGAAGACTTTCTTCTACACTGGAATGCTTCCAAATCAAATAACACAATACAAATCTCCTACAGCCTGGGTGGCCACACAACACCACTAAACACTGTTATATTATCATTTTATACAGGCCATATACAGTAATGGCTCATCTGCTCCATTAAAACCCAGCTGAAGCCAGAGGAAGTGCTACTTATTGGCTACTCAGCTTGGTTTTATTGCTAATTATAAGAAGATGAGCAAACAGAGGAGGGAAGAGTGAGATAATTTAAATGAGCCCAAGCTGATAAATCCATATTATACATCAGTATACTCATTATTATACACACAGGGCCCTAGAAGCTTTCAGGGAAAGTATTGCTTTTATATGCACTTGATTGCTGTTCTGCATATTGCAAAGTTCATTTCTGAGGAAAAGCTTTGATATTGGATCTTGTCTGGATACACAGATATGTAGATGATACAATATATGTATTTTACATTTGTGGAATAAAATATTCCATTACACGGTAAGTATAGACTGTAATGTAGTATCAAACCTTATTAAACATCTATCATATTCATTGATTATAAATATGATATGATGTTAGTATACTTACATACTGTATATATCACTGTAGCCACTGCATTTTGAATGCATCATGAATTATTTCATGAGTTTAGCGTGCTAAATTTAAATGAATTCAGCCCTCACACATAGTGTCTATGACATGGGCAGCAGGTCTCACACTGGTTTCAAGTAACCAATTACATAATTGGGGAGGTCTGTGGGGTGCTCACGTGAGCGTAAGAAGAACAGCACAAGAAGCATGAAGCAGGCCTGCAATGGTAAGATGATCCTCATCTGAAGATATGAGTGCAGAGTGAAACACCCATGAACAATAGCGTCCAACCCCCCACCCCTCTTTTACCTACAATGAAAGAAAAAAACAGTCCCTCTCAACTCCGTTACAGCAGCAGCAACAGTGGTACAATATTCAATATTAATAAATTATTATTATTATTTATTTATTGGGTCCAGGGAAAATTTTAAAAAAGTCAAAATACTGCAAACAGGTTTTGATGGTTGGCTGAGGTGGGTAAAGTTGGTGTATAAATAAAGAGGAAATGAAAACAGACCAAGCTGTAATATGTAACTATTCTGCATTAAAATGTCAAAAAAATATGACATGATCTATGTTATATATTTGTTGAGTTGTGAAATTACAATATCCCAAATGTCACCAGGAATTTTAAAATCCAGAGAAATCTTTCATTTGAATCATGTCATTTCATTTGATTGCTCCCTCCTCCCAAAGAGTACATGTGCACAAAATGCATACATTGGCGTTGTGGTTGTCTTCCATGCATACAAGATAATATATTGGTGTTGCGGTTGTCTGTCAGAAACAGTCATAAATTGACTTTTATTTCGTATTTTTACAATGAAACAAGCTGAGCAAGTGTTAGCAGCGACTCCTTTCATCCTTGTGTCTTCTAAACAGTAACAGAGAAACACTGATTCATTTTTACATGAAACTGCCTCACTGCGTGTTTTTACTGGTACATTGCGGATGATATGGCTCCCAATAACAGTACTTCACCATATCATCAAATTCTGTCTTTTGTTACTGTCTTAACTGAGAGACACCTAGTGGCAGAAATTACATATTGTGCATTTAAGCTTTTACTGAAGAGACAAAAATGTAAGATTTTTGCAGAAAGATAAGGAGACTGTATTGGTCATCAAATTAATACATGAAACAAACAGAAAGTTCATATTTTCATCCAGTTTTCTAGATGGTTTTACATCATTTTAGGTTTGTAATGCTCCATTCAATTATTTACATTTGCGCCCTCTTCTTCTGGAATGACCCAGCACTTTTATATTTCGGTTTTCTGAAAATGTCTACAGATTTGTGTTACATTTGGATTTGTATAGCTACAGATTTCAGTTTCAGGTTCTCAGGGCCTCAAAAATGAATTAATCGACTTCTTACTGTTCTTTTGTGTGGAATATATTAAACTCAGCTATAGAACATATGGCTAATGGTAAACATTTATACTCCCACAGGGTCCTCTGCAGAGTAAACAGCTCACAGGTTTGGCTCTATAAAGCACTACACAACATTTCATCAGTGTGTCTCTAAAGTAGGGCAAGGTAAGTGTTAGCTAAGCTCCACGGGAGAGATTCTAGCACAGTCATCTCTGTCACTCCACAGAGTACTTAAAATGGCTGACGCGTGCACCAGGATGTGGTATTATGGATGCAATCACATCTCATTTCAGAGGAGGAAAGGCAAATGTGTTCATTATTCATGTTCAAACTCCACACTGCGAGCTGCTGGCATAACAATGTGTCAGCTGTGAATTCTCGTCTCTTCTCTTTTTCTCTTTCCGAGCGACTAAGCTTCCTGCTGTGCTTTGTCTGTGGAGGCTAAACAGCAGCAGGTAATGAGCTGTGTGCGTGAGTCTGAGAGGAGGATGACAAGTGTGTACACAAAAAGGAGACATCGGCGAGACAAGGCACAGGGTGCGGACTCGCTCTCTGGGCTGATTGCACGCAGCTTTTGATGCATTATTCAAGAGTTTGGTGCAAAAACCAAGGAAGCCAAATGCTGATGGAAGTAATGCTGAGTCTGGTTCATCTGATAACTGTAGATTACTGCTCATTAGGCCTCACTAAACTACCGTAACTTCAATAAAGCAGACAATATAGTCATACATAGTGCTGTCATAGTTAGAATGATGTCACTGTGAATCAATGCAACACTATTACTTCCTCAGCCTTCTAAGGATACCAGTAAATTGAAACTGTAAAGAGAGCTCATGCTTTGTGTTGGCTAATTGTGTGGGGTAAGCAACATGCTAACTAAAGCTGAGTAGCAATTATATTCTTTTATATCCTTTATATATATCTGCTTTTGTGATTCCACAGTATGTAACATAAGTTGTGCCCAGTGTATTAGCGAACATTAACACGTGTTTAGAATCATATTTGTGCTCACCTGAAGAATTAAAGTTGAATATTTTTCTTCTCTAGAACAACTTTTAGATGTGTTTTGGTCTCCACTAACTCCTGAGGGAAATATCTGGCTATTTAGTTGCTAAAGGCTCCAAGGCTCCACTATGTTCACCAGCTAGCTAACAATAACAGCTAACAGACACAGTTAGCTGTTATTGTTGAGACTGATGAGATGCTAACGAGTTGGGTAGAGGTGAGGGGAACTGCAGGGTTAGGTCATCATTTTCTGTGTGTTTATTTGCCCATTTTTGATATGAAAATATTGATTATTGTAGCTGTAAAGCTGTTTTAAAGTCCACTGTGCTTCCCCTTTAACCCTTGCATGCTGTTCAGGGTTCTATTTGACTGTAAAAACACCATATACATATTTCTTTTAGCTGGAGTTTTCCTAATCTAACCATGGAGACAGTTGGGTTTTACTTTTGAGTCTTCAGCCTCATGGAATGACTTTTCAGAAAGCCTGTCCTTCTTAGTCTGTATAGATCACAAACCTCACTGTCACAGTTTTCAAAGGGAGTATTATTCAGTAGATAATGTATCTGTGTATTTCTGGAGAAAAATTCACTAATTAGGGTTGAGACAGAGATAAGTCAAAACAAGGACAAAGCTAGATACTGGAGTGAAGTGACTAGAGACATGTAACGTCTCAAGACTCAGATCCACTTTGATTCACTGGCTGAACTGAGGAACATGTCCCTCATCATTAATTTTTGGCATGAAACCACAGCCCAGTTCATAAAAAATAAAAATGCTAAGGGACGGACACAGATTGACATTGATGAGGCTGTTAGCTCACTGTGCTGTAAGATCATGAGAGAGCAGGTTGTGAAATCAAGAGGATGATTCATTGGTGAGATAAACTGATGACAAATGTAGGACCGTGTGTGGAGAATGGAATGGAAACGATTATTTTTACTGACTTTTCTGACCTCAGATATCAACAACAGGGAAGTGAATGTGATAATGCACATTTTCAACAAATCATATGCTCTTTATAAAATAACACTCCTGGGGATATTATGCCTTATGGCAATAATCGCAGTGTCATTGTAATACATCTAAGAGCAAAGACCAGTGAAAAAGCTTGAAAAGACTATCAATAGATAACTGTTGTAACAGTTGTTGCAGAAATACAGATAAAAACACATGTAGACAATATAACAAATGCATAATGGGTCAGTGACATGATGCAACCCAGTGTCAATTGGTGTAACTAGTATTTTTTCATAAAAATTGTATTCATAAATGTGAATTAAAATGTGAAGATAGATGTGAGATGTGTTTGTATATGTCCTGCTCAGTGTTGATAAAATGCTTTAAAATTTAAATGTAGAGATCCAACATTTTTTCTTTTCATTTGATTAATTAAAATTAAGTCATTATTTATAAGTACACTTAAATACACTGTAGGTGGATTCAATATTTAATATTTATCATTCTTTTGTGGTTACATCATTTGACATTTTCAGGAGCATTCAGTCTTACTTTTGGTAAAAATGGTGCAAATGTCATTTCAAATGATATAAAACCAACAAATATACTAAATGTACATTTTAACAAATCTGATGCTGCTTTTAAAACTAGTTTTAACATATTTTTGAATTGCTCATCTTCCCAGCCCTTATTTGTTACTGATCCCGATATAAGTAACCCTTTACATATGCAAGCTGGCAGCAGGGCTTGGTCAATCCACCACTGTACTGAGACTTGTGGTCCCAAGACCATAATAAGGAGGATGAGGATTATGACCACATTCCAATCAGCCTCATCAAAATCTATCATCCTCAACAAATATGGCGATCAAGGTAAAGGTCATCAGTGTGTTCTAACTTTAAGAACAAACACAGCAAGGTGCCAATCAGTTTGAGATCATCAAAAAAGAAAAAAACTCTTCCTCTCCATACCAGGCGGTGGTGCAGGTGACATAGCAGAAATGTTTGTTGAATAAATCATGGTGCACCAAAGAGGAGATGAGTGATGTTTTAAACAACAGGATGCCATGTCTCCATTAGCATTCAGCTGTAGAATCAGCTGTGTTTTATTGTGTTGACCACTGGTACAGTCACAGATTGGTGCAGCCTGCATATACTATTAATAAAAAACATTGCTAAAAAAGTGCTCGACCCAGAAATGTCAAGGACAGTCCTCTTCTTAGTTGTACAGTTCTTCAGCTATAATAACGTACACAGGCAGAACTAGAATACACAGAAAGGTAGAGATAGATTTAGAAAGATTTATAACCATTTTTAAGAATTCACTCACTGATTTGCAGCGTCACAGGAGGAAAAAGCTTTACTGTGCTGTGCATGATTCTGAAAAAAAGGCTTTTGACCTGGTAGACTTTGTGCAGTATTTCAGGTATACTATTACAGTTAAACTGTGCAATATATATATATATATATATATATATATATATATATATATATATATATATATATATATATATATATATATATACATATATTCTTTTTTATTTTTTTATTTATTTTTTTCTGTGCAATTTCAACATATAACTCAGATATATTATCATTCAACACCAATATTGGTACTGTACATAATGTTACTATTTGTTTTTCATACTATTGTTTCTGTTGCTTGTAGACTGACTTTCTTTCTTTATTTCTGTTTCTCTTACTATCCACTTGCTGCTGTAATACTATAAATTTCCCCACCGTGGGACTAATAAAGGATTATCTTATCTTATCTTATCTTTTCTTATCACATTGTAGTCTAATTGCCTCAGATTCAAAAGGAAATGTACTAAATCACATTCTTACTCTAAAATCCTGTTAAAGTTGTTTTATGAGGTATCTAAAAGCATGTTGTGTGTAATTCTAAGGTACCAGACGGAGAAAATACATCTTTTTTTTTGTCTTTTGCACTTTGTCAGTAAACATCAGGGTTTAACATATAATGAGTAATGTAGATACACAGGTTCATTTAAAAGTATATGTACTTTACAATGATGTAATGTAATACTTGAGAACATGAAGTAGACATATATACAATGAGTTGAACTTTTTTTTTCTTTACCATGTAACATTTTATACTTATCACAGTATATCAGTCCTGAGCTGTGATAATCCCTGCAGTATTAATCTGATCTGTTTTATCCTCCCCCACCTGCAGTAAAAAGTCACTAGCACATTGCATTGAATGAACATTTTTGCCAGTGAAACCAGTGAGTGAGCTTTTTAAAAAAATGTATTATTGGATGATAGGATGTCACATATTACTGCAAATGAATAACTGATCAATCACCTGCTTTTCTGGATCAATCTGACTGCATTTACATGTCTGATGGGAGTGTGGGAGTGTCTCCATATTTACATGAGAGCCCCAGCACAATGAGAAGAAGAAAACCCCAGTTGCCATGACAATTACACAGATACACAGAGACCCTCTCCACCCTTAGCATTATTAGATATTCTACTTAAAACAATGCAACCCCTCTTCCCCTCCCCCTGCCACAGACACACGCATGCACACATACACACACACACACACACACACACACACACACATACACGTCATTTCAACTAACCGATGAGCTGTTGGGGGGAATGTGTCGTCTTACCTGATACTGTGCTGGTCATTGTTGCGGATTGTGGAGGATAGAGCCAGAGGATGTTGCTGGATGGAGGAGAGGAGAGAATGTGAAGGAGTCAGAGAGAGACAGAGGAAGAAGAGGAGGAAGGAGAGAGAGAGTGAGAGAGAGAGAGAGAGAGAGGATGGGCTGGGCGTGTGTCTGTGCCCTGAATGGTGCAGTGCACAAGTCTACGTGAACAATGGGCAGCCAGGGGGACTGTTTGTGTGTGTGTGTGTGTGTGCATGTGTGTCTCTGTGTGTGTGTGTGCACTTTGTTGCTGGCAATGGAAGAAGTGGGCAGGGTGAAGCAGTGAGAAAACAGCCACACAACCAGACATAGCCAGACACACACCATTCTATGGACAGATTTAGTGGGTGTGAAATGCATCTAGTTACTGTTTGAGGTTGAATTCCATCAGACAGCACTTCTTTATATCAGTGATATTTTTCTGAAGTCACTGATGAACTTCAGACCATAGCCTGTATATAAAGATGGGCGTAGAGTGGTGTGATGTCACCCATTGGTTTTCATTGGATCTGATTTGAAGCCCAGAGCTGCAGCTTATAGTTGTCTCCATCTTTGGTATTTGGAGTTTTGCCTTTCACACACTGTGAACACACCCTGCTACACTGGACCTAACAAGAACTGGATACCAGACTCAAAAGCAGTGTTCATTTTATTGACGAATCTTCGTCCATCGTCATAGTTTTGGTCAACAACCTTTTTTTTTCTGCCGAAAACAAGACTATAACTAAATAAAAACTAAAGCACGAGGATGGAAACTATGATCAAACGTATTGACACTTGCATCAACGAATAAAGATGAGGTAAAAATGTTTGCCAGAGACGAGATCCAATCAGAAGGTAGAGACAAGTTAGGAAGAGGCGGGACGACTTGGGAAGAGATCCAATTAGAGCTAATCGCTTTCACCGTAAGGAGGTGAAACACACATGTGATCTAGCCCTGGGAAGACGGTGCAACTACCAGCCGTGCATTCAGTTTCTCATGCGACAAAATGTCAAAGCCTGGGAGACAGAGGAGAGCAGACATGTGGACACATTTCATATTTGATGTCAAGGAAAATAAGTTTGTTAATCGCGTCGAGCGACTATCACCAGTTAAAACACAACAAATTTGATGCAACATTTGCAAGACAGGTAAATAAAGATATGTTGATATGAATATGTATGTTTGTGTCTGTGTGTATTGCACATTCAAACCTTACTACCATTCCATAACAGCTAAATATAGAATTCATTTTATCTAGAAGTAATAATGACTTCAGAAATGCAAAACAAACTTTAAAAAAAAGCATTCGACAAAGCAGTCGACTAAATCTACTGTAGAATTAGTCGACTATAGTCTTATCATATTTAGTCGACTAAAACTGGACAATGTAGATGAGTAAAGCTAAGTGACATTTTAGTCAAAAGACTATGACTAAAACTAAATCAAAATTTGCTGTCAAAATGAACACTGCTCAAAAGGTGGCGACCCTATTAAAGTTACTCAGTGATGCAAGAAACCAAAATATCATCTTCCCGCTGTGAAGAAACCAGGGTTTTGCTCACGCTCCCTGATTTTTGAGCCCACAGAGCATGCTCACTAGAGACAAGCCGAACCAACATGACGTTTTAGTACCACAGTTTGGACACTATGTCATATTGGCCTCACAGCCCGACACTGTTTTTGGCGGCTTGGGGCCGAAGTTAACACAAGCTTTAAGGGCCGTTTCCACTGCAGGAACTTCAGAGTAGTTTTACGGGGCCATGATCATTGGTGTGTGTCTGACGGACAATCACCTGGAACTTTTACGGGGGCAAAACGAGTCCCTGCCTTGGACTATGTACTCTGTGTGGTCCCGAAAATTTCCTAGGTAAGGCTTGAGGTTGACTCAGTGCTGATTGGGTATACTGAAAGCAGGATGTGATGTCAACAGAAAGCGCCAAAATAAGCACCTATGAACTGTTCCAGATTGATTAGGTCACCTCCAGAGTCCGGTGGGTCCTATCAAGGTCCTACTCTGCAATGGAGACACAACAGCTGAGAGGACAGAGTGAGAGGACCTTCCTGGAAAGTTCCTAAGTTCCTCCTAAATTTTCCTTAATGGAAACAGGACTTTACTGGGAACACTTGGGCTAATGTTAGCTACTTCAGCTAAATTGTGTATTTAAATTGCCGTGGGAGTTGCTGCTTGCTTCAGACTCACAGTAACAGTGATTCAAGATTGCACTAAAGAATATCTTTATGATTAAAGACCGTGTAAAGTGAAATCAGACATTTTCTTCTAAACACATTAAATAGGTCATAAATGTATTTCTAAAAAAGGTGTAAAAAGCATTTCAACCATTTAGATTTGAATTGTGGAGCTAGGCTTCACAAACTGTGTTTCCAGATTTCTGTGTCAGGATTTAGTAGGCGGGTCTGAAATCAGGGCCGCGTTACGTAACGCGGCCCTGATTATCATAAACCCGCCCCTGCTGCTGCTGCAGTATAAATACATTCAGCGCATTAGCCTCAGTCGTTTTCCAGCTCGCTCTCGCGTTTTGGATAGCATCAACTAAGGTAATTTTCAGCTAGCTAACTAGTCATGACGCCTCCTCGTGTGTGCATCTTCACTGGAAGTCTGGATTTTTGAGCAGTCCGTTGTGTCTGGTTAGAGGTGCCGCACCGACCGCCTCCCTCCCCGGCTTACGTCCTCTCGTCCCGCCGGTGCTACTGGCATTACGTGCCCGCCACCGACCGTCCCCCTCCCCGGCTTACGTCCCCTGTCCCGCCGGCAGCAGGTGCTACTGGCATTACGTGCCCGCCACCGACCGTCTCCCTCCCCGGCTTACATCCTCCCATCCCGCCGGCAGCAGGTGCCTATATCACCGCCACCAGCCCGCCACCGACCGTCTCCCTCACCGCTTACATCCTCCCATCCCGCCGACAGCAGGTGCCATCATCACCGCCACCGGCATTATGTGCCCGTCAGAGAGTGTAAGTAACGTTATGTGCTTATAAGTTATAATACTGTACATTTAGGCAATTAAATGCATTTTGCTGAATGTGCAAATCCTGAAAGTGATTTTACATCATGCACCCTGTCATGCCCGTGTAATGTTAGCATGCATGTAATCGTGACATAATTTGGCCTTATTCCCTGAGCGTCATCCATCTGACAACACAATGATAATCGACAGGTAATATTTTATGTGCACCAATATAGCTATGACAAGGAATTATATGTAGACTGAGGTTTTACGTTTGTGTGTAATGTAAAACATGGACCGAGGGACACCTAAAATGAGCGTCAAAGTGGCTTCCGAGGTACCCACGAGGTATGTTGTGTGTATGTATGCAGTGGTCATGATGACAGCCTAATGTCTCTTTTCCTTATTCCTGTTTTCTTTTCCCATGTACAGGTCTCAGTGTCTTCCTCCAGCATATCTGGCAGCCACTGTTCCTGTGACTTACCTTGTGCCTAGACTTGGGCGGTATATATTTTTTTTTCAAGCCTTCATAGCTTCCAGACATTTACCTTAGTGTATGGTATTTATTACACATTTCTGGAGACTAATTTCCGTGGTGACTAAAACATTTGAAATTAAACCACTATAACAGTATGAAGCACTCAGAAAGCACCTTGGTATACTGCAACACCTTTATACCGCCCAAGCCTACTCCTGCCTCAGCCAATCTCAGGACCAGAGCTCCACCAGCCTCCATTGTAAAAGAAGTAAGTTGTGACACACACAAATATATCATTACTCAATAATACATTTATTTTACATTGGACACATTTTATAAACAAATAACAATATAAGCAAGCAATAAACTATAAATAATAAAACAATCTAAAGGGGAGGTTTAAAACCTGTGTATTCCCCATCTTCATCAGGGTACTCCTGATGAATGCGGAGGACAACACAGGAGGGGATGACAACCCGGTTGTCCTTTCCCAGGTATCCCCAGCACCAGGACACAAAACTCCTGTAGGCCAGATAGCGAGCACGCCTGTAATAAAAAATGTAGAAAAATACTTTGATTTATATTTTTATGTATGTTTCTTTTTGGTATGTTGTCCTCTGTGTAATCAAATTTGACACTGGAGCTGTCTTTCACAAAACATTATTGACATGTGTTGTCTTTTAGAAGAACCTATCCCAAACCAAACTGAACTTATTTGTTTGATTGATGTAATAAACAAAAGCCTTTCCCTCCACATTTTTTGTCATGTCTTACAGATTGGGACCTCGGAAGATGAGTTTGATTCATCAACCTGCAGTCTACCTCATCATATTGGCTAAATGGATGGACAAGAAAATGGACAGCAGTTTTTTTATTCCAAAGAATTTCCACGACCACACAGCTACATTTTCAGAATTAATAATAATAATAAACCTATGATTGCTTGTATAAATGTCCAATCATGTGCATTCAGTTTATACATCTATATATCAAGGTGATGTACATGTTGGTTGATTTACTATGTAGTGAAAAACAGCTAAAGAATGAACCAGTATTTATCTGTCCAACATGAGAGTTTATATATTGCTCAGGAAGATGAAGGATTAAAATGGATACAGTCAAGCATCACTCATGTGCTTTAAGTGTAAATGAAATACACTGTATACATTAGTCAACTATAATATGATTGTATAAATGATGTAAGTTTATTCCCGGGTACTAAACCTTACCTCTCTTTGAAAGGCATGTCATTTGATCAACACAAGTGTAATTTATAAATATCCGAAATCAGTAAAACAATTATTATATTGTCTGCGTTACCCAGATCTTTCCTTTTCCGCCAGTGGTCCATGATCTGCCTGATAAATGTTTAGGGCATTCTGCAGGGAGTAGGGGTTCAGGCAGACTGGCTCCAAGCCTGGATGAAGAGTCATGCAGCGTGGCTCTTCAGGCAGCTCTCCACATCTACTCTGAACCTATAGGAATATGTGTAATAGGTGTTTTAGTGCTAGACATCTAGTATGCTGCTGCTTATGTATTCATTATTTGAATTATTATTGTGAAAAACAGTTTTCATTTACATACAGCATTCAGCTCCTTGCAGCAGACATGTTCAACCTCTGTGGGCATTGTTCTGCATTCTCCACATGTGCACCTGCACAAGTACATTTTTAATCACAGTGTGACAAATGTTAACCATTTCAGTTGTCAGTTCAGTATGAAGCCTGGTAAAGCAAAATGACCTAATCAGTTGAAGCATATTGTCTTATTCAGCCTGTGTGATGTAATGATGACATTCAGCAATCCACAAATTAATCAGAAGACACAAGTAAGTAACTGACTAAGTGAAACTGGCTAGTGTTATATTTTACTTTTTTGTAGTCTAATTAGTTACCTAATGCGTTTCCCCACATTTGTTGAATAATGTGATCTGAAAAAACGAGTAAACTGCCTCCTTTCAAAGCTGGACAAACTGAATTTACTTGGGTTTACCACCCACTACACTCTAAAACAAATACTAGTACTACCTTTATTAGGTATAAACAAAAGGAGTAATTAAATTAACGAAACAGTAATAAAAGTCAAGTGTTGTTTAATCTGTGAACAGACAAAACAATCACAATTCTTCATTACATGAAACCCTAAAGTTTTTGCTAGGCTATAATAGTCAGTGGGAGCGTAACTCGGTTGCTAGCTTGGCGGCTAACTCGGCTAACTGTAGACTCCCATAGTCAGTAATACATATTGCTAACTTGCATAAATAGGAGAAATACATTACCATTCTGTTGCAGACTGTGAGGCACGAGATTGTGCATGTTCATTGTCTGACTCCGAGTCAGTATCTGGCTCTGATGGCTCAAACATGTAGGGCTGGGTCACTGCAATGCTGTTATTGCGCTAGCGTCCATTGCTACTGTTGCTATGTTACACGGAGGCAGCCCCCTTCCGCTCGTGGGTGTGTTTCCAGCGCCTTCAGCAGACACGCCCCCAGCGTTTGGCAGCACAGAGAAGTGCTTGATTTTTCATGATTTTAAAAGATAATTTTACATACTTAGACAATTTTTCTAGCATTCAAATTTGGAAGGATGGTTAATAACACATCTGTCTGTGATGTGACTAACTCAGAACACAAATATATTTTCACTTTACACGGTCTTTAAATGATCAAATGACTAGTAATACGAAAGTTATTTCTCATAGCAACAAACCCACAAAGAATTATCACTGGACAAGATATTTATCCACGCTATGATTCTTTCCCATATATCTTATTGTACTACATGTTGGGGGCAGGCTGGAGAGACAGCCATAAGACCGTTTTCATAATGTTATGTAAAATTTAAAAAAACACATTGATTTAAAAGTAATATTATTATTGGTATGAGATCTTTCATTTTGATTGCATACAAAGCTACCAGTTATAACCAGCTGATAAAACGATGGGATTGTTCATGTGGTTTGAGAGGAAACAGGATGGATTTTGGGGGGAGGAGGAATGTGGGAATTTTTGTGGGAGTGATAGTGTGACAGCAGAGAGGAGCTGCAGGGAGGTCATGAGGGGCATGACTCAGGGATAGGTCATTTCTTGTAAGTGGATCAATATTATAGATTGGAATCCTGCACAGTCATTCCGAGGAGAGGCTGAGGGCGGATCTCTGGTTTAAATATCTGTTTCATTTGAATGTTGCAGCAATGTATAGCCTCCCACAGCATCAGTGGACATTTTATAACACCCTTTAAAATACCAGCTGACTCCATCCAGCACATTTTAAGGTATTTCTCTCTTGTAAATGAAATTGATACTGGATGAATTACAGCCTGCAGTTCCCTTGCTGTGATAAGTGAGGATAATGTTGATTAATCATATATCAAAGCAGCAGATGCTGCATTGATTTAACACCACTCTGAGGACAGACAGGTGCATGTGTGTGTGACAGAGGTTATTAGCATTTCAAATAGCACATTGATTCCTGCTGGCTGGAGTAAAACCAACCGGGCTTTAAAGCAAACCACACAGGAAGGTTATTACTGATTAGATTTGTTACCTCTGTGCAGTATTTTAGGCTTTAATGCATCATGAGCCGCTGGAGGAAATGAATTGTTGAAAAAATGTAGAGAAAACACTTCTGGAGTTTGTAAGTAAAAAACATATTTTATTGTATCATCCAGTAAGCAGCTATTAAATAACTAGGCATAATTAATATTTGTTGATTCAGTATGGCAGTTGGTTAGTTTTCCTGTCTTAATGAAATGTGTTCAAATTAGACTTGAATTGGTTTTGAACTCCTTAATAACTAATTCAGTCTAACACTGTTCTCTAACCTCAGTAAAGCTGTAGTGATGCACTCCAAGTCCAATGACAAAAAGACTCATTTATCTCAGCTTCCAGACTGATGGTTTTTCAGTCACTTACAGATCATGCTGACATTCTGCTGAAGAGACGTTTACTAGTAATAGGATTATTGTGAGACAGTCTTCAATATTAAATGAATACATAACACATTATAATATCCTCATATTAATAAATAAAGAATGCAGCACTATTAATTTGGGTAAGAATCAAGTTGTTATTTCATCTAGCTTCTCTTAAGAGAATTGACTACAGCTCCACATATTTTCCCAATAAGCATTTTATTATTAATCAGTCCTTGTCTTGATTGACGGACAAATATTATATTATCAATATGTAATGCATGTCCCTGTTAATTCACAGTTGGATTCTGCAGACATTTGTGACTAACTGTAATGCTTACACACATCACAGTCGTATATGAGTGTGTGTGCTGGCTGTCTTCAAACACAGATTCATTAAAGAACTCCTTTTATTTTTGGATTTTCTATGATTAAATAAAATCAATACAATGATCACATAACACATCAAAATATTGTATTTTTGTCTTGCAGGTAAAACATAAAACATAAAAATGGCTGAAAAAACCTTTAAGTGACAATCATACACTAAGTATTGATTCCATGTATAAACCTTCACATTCACCTTGAGCTGTGCTAGCAAATGCTAAATGACCATTGTATTGTAATTGAGAAACAGAAGAGAGCAGCAGTTAAATGCCATATTCTAAAAATTATACTCAGCGTCAGAAAACGTTTTTTTTTTTTTTAAATTTTGACATTCACATTGACAACTTAAGGTTCATGTTTAGGTTAGGTTTCTTTTTTTAACATTTAGCAACTCGTGCTGCCAGATTTTTGGCACTATTTTTCCTTTTTTTTAAAAAACAGTGTATGAGCCTTCTATTGAAATGAATAGAATAACTTGATGCATTAGCAGACACTGAGATGATCTAAAAAAAAAAAAAAGAAGAAGCTGGATTAATGTCAAGTCTAAATTCTGCCAGACCTTGTGGAGCCAAAGCATAGACTTCTCATAAATAATATTTGCATATTGTGCTGTATATGTATGAATATGTATATCCCAAACATCCACTTTACATTCTTAATGTTTCACCTTTTGTAAACCTGAACAATGACACTGAATTATATTTACATAGCAGTTAATGATGGATGAAATGATACCTTACAGTTGCCGTATAATTCAGGTAGTAAAAAAGCAAAGAAACTCTAACCAATAACATATAAATATAGTTCATAGCTTGATAAATAAAATCCTGGATGGAGCCATGAGAGTCAATGTGAGGACTGACACTATAGGTAGAATTCAAACATGACAGATTTAGTTTCAGAAATCAGGAATTTATTATAATGAACCACATATGTGACTGACAGCACATCACCTCCCGTTTATTTTAACTGCTTCTTACAAACTGAGATAAACTGCTGGTATACAGCAATTCAGCAGAGGCCGGCAAGGTCTCTGTGTGTTCAGCACCCGTTTGTGTTTGCGTCAGTTTTTATACACATAATGTCCAGTTACCCTATCAGCTGTAGTGTCAAAATCATACAGAGCATTAACAAAGTCCAAAGCAGATCAATAAGTAATCAAACTATCAATGTTTTCCATGATACAGGGGGTGACATAAACAAACAGTCAATGAAATGTCTGCTGAATCGCATACACACCACTCACACAAGTGTGCACACGCACACACTCTGGTGCTGCATCAGTTTGTATGGAGCTCAGTGACTTATATACTGTGAGCAAAGAGTGCAGAAAAGACAGAAACTATCACCTACATGTATATGAAACTCTGTATAGTGAGTAGGACTGGCAATAAATCAATATTATATCGATATTGTGATATTTTATAGATATCGTGTAAGATTTTGAATATGGTAATATGGTGATATGGAATAAGAGTATTTTCCTGCTTTTAAAGGCTGCATTCCAGTAAAAATGTCATTTTCTAAGCTTAACACACTGTTCTATGATCTGTCTTTATCCACTTACTCATTATATCCACATTACTGATGATTATTTATCAAAAATCTCATTGTGTAAATATTTTGTGAAAGCATCAATAGCCATCCCTACAATATTGTCAAAATACTGATATCGAGGTATTTGGTCAAAAATATCATGATATCTGATTCTGCCCACATCACCCAACCCTAATAGTAAAGTTCTCCTTCTTTTCTATTCAGAGTTGGACTCAGGTGATGATTTATAGCTGACATATTGATGGTTTAAACTCTTAAAGCCTCACACAATGAGGAAGCATTTGCCTCTTTGCCTTGGAAATAGAAAGAGTTGTGAATATGAAGAAAATGTTTTTATCTATTGATCAATAACTTATCTTAAGTAATGGCATGATGAGCAAACAGTATCACATCAGGTACACAAAGGTAATTTACACACTAAGAGAAGCAACATTCCTGCCTGCTTTCAGTCAGATGAGGTAAAGAAGTAAATGTTCCCATGTTTTAGAGGTAGTGTACAGTTTGGAGAGTTCAAACCTTAAAATATGAGCTAGAAATGTCTTAGTGGATCTGACACATGCATACATGGAGTAACTACGAGGGTTTTGTATGTTTTAGGTGAGAATTCATGTATCAAATTGATGTTTTCACACTCTTCTGATCACAGTGTCAGTCAGTGGAGCTCCATACAGATGTTGCCGACACTGAAGCTACTGCTTGTACCGCTTCAAAAAGAAAAAAAAGGTGAAACATCTGGAACTGACAGACGTCCGTTTCCGAGCGCGTCTGACGTTTCGCTCTGCCATTTTAAAAAAAAGTACTGTCTCGCTCTGTCTGTGTTGAACTCCTACAAAAAGCAGAAATTCCACACTGTTCAAAGTCACAGCGAACACGAGGAGAGAGGAAAAGTTAATCAGCTCCAGGGTTTAACACGGAATGTCCTCGAGGAGAAACTCACAGTCCAAACCAAAGAGGAGAGAGAGACGGTCACTTGTTATGTGATGTCCTTCTGTCTGGGTGGTCTGTGAATGTTTCTGATCACACACTTCACCATCCACTCGATGCCTTCGTTCACTCCATCCCTGCATCACAACCAACAAGTGTTAAATGTGTGATTTAGTAGCATTTATAACAAGGATGTCACTGACTGATGAAATTACAGATATATTATAAATACATGGAAACTATCAATCAAAACACCATCTTTTATTGGCATCTACTTCACTTTAGGGCTGGACAATTCATTGAATTTTAATCGCGATATCAATTTTGGCCTCCCACGATTATAAAAACGTAATAATGGCTTTCCCAGCAAGTTCTGTGTCCCGCTCCTTATGTTAGACCCGCTGGAGGAACGGTGTGTTTCTGCTGATCTGGGAGATTTAAAATGACAGAAAGGCCTTTGGTTGACAAGAAGAAAGGTAGGACTGAGACATCTTCAGTGAGATCACACAGCTATCAGGACGCTGCGCTCTCACACGCGCTGCATTGATAGTCACACGCACACACACACACACACACACACACACACACCCGCCCGCAGTCACTCTCTAGCGCGCGCTCTTGCTCATTCGCTCCAGACTCCGGGAGATTGTGTCTCATTTGCGGGCGTCAGGGAGAGTTGGGATGTATGGCTTACATAATATATTAATGTCTGTGCGGTGGGATCTATCACTTCCCAGCGTGAGAAATGACAGTGTGGCCTGAGATCGTGTGAACTGCTTGACACAGTGCACACCATCATGGTGTCACCATGGCAACACAACCAATTTGTTTAATAAGCTCGGCAGCCAGAGGATTTTTGTTTTGGTAGGTTTTGGCTCTTTATTTTTATTTATTGTTTTTACATATTGCTATTATCATTTCCATTTATCATTACATATATTTTTCTTGATTTTAATTGTGCTGGTTGTGCTGTTCAAATATATTCCAAGTTAAGTTCTGGTGGTTCAATAAATGCTTATGTTTACAAATCTATGAATAATCGTGTTTTATAATCGCAATTTCAATATCAATCAAAATAATTGTGATTATTATTTTTGCCATAATTGTCCAGCCCTACTTCACATATTGAACATTATAACACATATACAGTGTTTCTTCTAGTTGAGGATGATCATAGTTTATCATAGATAGATTACTTCACAGCAAAATTGTGAAGTACTTGTGAAGCATGGATATAAATGGTAAATTTATGGTACACTGTTACTTCAGTTCAAGTATGCAATATATATACTTTTTTTCTCATTTTAAAATTTGAAAATATATTACTCTTGCACATAATTACTAATAGTTACTACTTTTTCACTATATTTTGTGCTACTTTTGTTTTTATCACTTGTGTACTAACTGTTACTTGATTGCTTTTTATTAATGTTCTTTCTATTTTTGCTATCCACTTGTGGTAATACTGTACATTTCTCCACAGTAGGACTAATAAACCAATATATTATCTCACACACACATATATATATATATATTATTATTTTCTCGTCTGTTAAATTCTTAACTCCTTGTACACCTAGAGTGTTTTTATGCATGATTTTAATTTCCTTCTTATAGGCTTATAGCCTATAAGACATATCACTATGTCAGCCAGAACTGCTGATTATAAATGTTCTGTATAGGGCTGCGACTAACAATAATTATCAATTAATCTACCAGTTCAATTCATTGTTTTGTCTATAAAATGTTAGCAAACCATGAAAATGGCATTATAATTTCTTAGAGCTCAAATTGACTACTTCAGATGTCTTATTTTATGTGATCAACTGTGCAAAACCTAAAGCTATAAAGTTTACAGTTTACAAAAGCTTCCTGTCCTCATGTTTGAGAGGATGCAACCAGCAAATCTTTCATGATTTTACTTAAAAAAAAGAAAAGAAAAAAAAGCTGCTGACTAATTAATTTTGTCAATGCAATTCATTGAGTGATAGTTTCAGCCTTACTTCTGTATCAGCCAGCAGGGCAATGTGTTTATAGTGACATCACACTGACTGATATCAAGTTGTGAGGTCATGTTTTTGACACATAGTTTTATGCTGTGTTTGATTCTCAGCATAGGACAGAAATGTGATGATTAAGAACCACGATCACAAGTTAGAAGCAGTTCTATCAATTCAGAGTGGATTCACTGATGCTTCTCTTTAACAGATCACACTTCTTTTTTTTTTTTTTACAATGCGTGTATGAAGTGTGTGTTTCTGAGTTAGGAGTTTTCGAGAGACATTTGGAACTGCTGGGCAGAAACATTTTATAAACAAGTATGGACCTCAGATATGTAGTATTAGTGAGACTATATAACTCACATGGATGTTGGATTGGTTTATTGTAGCTTAGCATTGAACACAGTGGCAGTCTTACCCTGTGAGAGCGGTACAAGGCTGCACTAAACAATCTCTCTTTCCAATCTTCGGGGCGCAGTCGCTGAAGGCTGTTTTAATGTCCGGCACTGACAAACAGTTCTGAAGAAAAGAGAAACACACAAAATATGACTACACAAACCTAACAAAACCACAAAGACATGCCAATCAATCCCTATAATATAGTTTCATTCTGATCAATCAGCTTATTTCAATCATTAGTCAATGTTCATGAAGTCTAATAAAGTGAGCATTTAAAAAGCCTCATGTTCATACAGTGTTTGTGTGGTTGAATGTGTATGAGTCTGAATAATGATGGTACAGTACCGGTACATCCTGCTTGTTGGCCAACACCAGGAGTGGAACCCCTTCTAACGCTTCACTGCTGATCATTTTCTCTGCAGGAAACAACACTCAGAGGATTAAAGGGCTGCTGCACACTTTCTGAAATCTAACTCTGATAAATATGTCTCAAATATGTACGCAATATGTTTGAAATCAGTACCATTTATCTCCATAATACATGTAACATACAAAGTACTCTAATGAAGGACTTTTCAATGCTTTATATTAGATCACATCCTTCATATGGGTAAAATTAATGAATTCACTAGGGGTGTGTCCAAAAAATGGATTCATCAATTAATATCGATTTTCTATTTAAAAATTCGATATCGATTTAAAATTCTGTGAATCGATTTTTTCGAACTGAACTGACATGCTTATCCATAATCTTTATGTCCATTTTTTGAAAATCATTGGTTACATGATGACAACATAATTCAAAATGACATGATTTAAAATGCCACTGGTCTTAAGGGTAAATACACATAGATGCTATCATGCTAGATCCCAGTGTTGGATCAGACTCATCATTTAACTTTACTCTTCAAGAATTTGGGGTCCACACATGATTGCATGTTAAAATATTGTCTGACTTACAAAACAGAAACTCTGGGAACATAAAAGTGAATCGATATTGAATCGAATCGAGAATCAGATCGGATCGAATCGGGACCCTATGAATCGGAATTGAATCGATTCAGGAAATCCTTGACAATACCCAGCCCTAGAATTCACTCAGTTTTTTAGCTTTTAATGACAATTTGCTTGGAATCATTCAAGTGGACTGATACAACTCTACTGAAATTCTTTTTTTGTTTTTGTTTATTCTATTATTTATTAGTCAGGGATAGTGCATATTAATAAACATTTCTGTAAATATAAAAACACAGAGGGACATCAGCAGAACACAATACAATTCAATCAATAATAATACTCAGTCATTTCCTATTTGTACAGATTGACTGTGTGATTGAACACAGACCAGTTGAGATGTGCTGACAATACACACACAGTTATGGTGTTGAGCATTTAAATATACATTTAAACACTGCTAGTGTGGTTAAAGTGTCACACTCATCTGAAAAATACCAACACACACACTACATTTAACCCACACTGGATACACTATTCACTTCACCACAGTATATTGCACTACATGTGTCCAGTTGTTGTTGGTAGTGGGCTTACAGGCTGTACAGTATTTGTATTTGCATGAGTGATGTGATATCGTTATTAATTAAGAGCGTACCACTGTCCTCTCCTCTGCTTTCTGTGTCCCTGTTTGACCGAGCTCCTACACACACACACACACAAAAGACTGTGTGTGTGTGTGTGTTCTTCATTCCTTCTAAACTTCACTAAGTATTTTCATGTCAGAAATATGATTTATTTTGATGTTTCATTTCAGGTGAGATATTAATATTATTCACTTTACTGTGGCTGCTGTAGAAACAATATTCAGCTATCTGTTGTGACTCAGGGTTACCTCAGGACAAAGCACTTACTTCATCAGTGAGAATACTTGCTTCACTTTTCTTCTTGCTAATGTGAGTCTACTGTCAAAAACCACAATCTGTTTTTTTTTAATTCTTTAGAAATATTGTAAGGATGTGAAACTGCATATAACATCATATTTTATTCCCAATTGGCTGTGTTGAGACATTTGATTCTTTGACATTTATTCCAACTATATCTCTCTGAACCTCCTGTACATTATCACACACATGGCTTGTGAACATGAATAAACTTTTCTGGAACAACTCTCAAGTTATTTGACTGCTGGTGTACAAATCCAGGACGTGGCAACATGAGCTCTGCGTGCATACTCCAGCACTGCAGCTGAATAAAACCCTGTAAGTGGTGCAGCGGGCAGCACATGGATTATTGATAATGTACTGCAGTTCTGCTCGCACACAAAGTCTGGTGACCTTCAAATTTAAAGAGTCCGCTCCTCTACTTCTTATTTTTATCATGCAGCAACTACCACAACTTGATGCTGAAGCCAATGCAGAAGTACCTTCAAGTGCAACTGACAGCCACAAGATGCTCCAACTGACACTGACACAACTTCTGTCTACAAATACCAAGTCAATCATTATTTTAATAAGACATTATAGTCTCCATTGCTAAATTGCTGGTTCTCTAATAAGTGCATTGGTGGTCAAGATTTGAAGGATACCTGAAAACGAACCTTTTTGCACCCAGAGCTAGAAAATATGAGTATTTGTATGGACTTACTCACAGCCAATCAACACAAGTGTTCTTTGATTTAATGCGATGTGTGATTGGCCCACTGCCACAGAAGCTACAACCCATCTGTGGTGGTGAAGTCGTGGTGAATTTGAATTAGCGTTTAGATGCCATACTTATAACAAGAACATACTTATAAATTGTCTTTTAATTTGGAAGTGTGGCTCATTTTACTTTTTACATCATTAGGCTTCCACAGCTGCGCTAGTTATTAGGGATGGGCATGATTAATCGATGATCGATAATTGATCGTTAAAAATGTTGCCGATCAAACGCTGGTTTCAAATAACAGTTATGTTGCGTAGTGCGAGTCTTGAAACAATGCAATGAATATCACTGTGGAAACAATGACACAACTTACCAACAGGGGGCGATATTTGACAGAGAAAACGGCTCAGCTACCTCCCAGCTGCCATAGATATCAAACGTAAACATGAAGAGTTCAAGGCGAAGTTTGGCGTGGGACCTTTTCAAACTAAAAATCACAGAGTTCATTGTAAACCTGCAGCTTGGCCAGGCTACCCAGGATACCACAATGCCTCTGCATCCCGGCTACTTGGGTCCCGTCAGAGCGTTTCAGCTGCTCGACTGACTGTCACCAGGCTGCGTTCACTGATCCCTGAGCATGCTAACATGCTAATATGCTAATCAACAAGAATCAGTAGGCTGGAGTTACTTTACTTTGTTAGCAGTGGACAGTCACCACTGTAGCCTTTAGGTGAGTCACTCTGGTTGTTTTATGAGGCTCTAGTTAAATAAGCATAATTGTGAGTAACACTATCTCTGTCACTCACTCTCCCTCTTTCTCTCTCGGCTCGGCTGGGTGCATTTTGGAGTCCTTTAAAGTTATATTCTGGCAAAAACTGACAGTCCAGAGTAATATTCTGTTTTTTTGATTAAGGTGTTATTAGATTTGATAGTTTTCTTGGAAGTGTTTCTAAAAGGCTCAATTGTGTTTAATTATTATTTAATTACTGATTGATATGTGAAGAGGTTTGGCTCGGAGCTTTGGGCTCAGCTGCTTTTACAAGCGTCCAGTATCATGGCATTTTTAAGATAAAAGATAATGATTAATCGATAATTGATCGTTATTTTTCCCGATGATCGTTAAAGAAAATGTATTCAAATGCCCATCTCTACTAATTATCCCTGCTCCTCCTACTTCAGGCTTTCAGTGTAGAGACCTAAGGTTAACTTGCTCTTCTCCTCTCTTACTATTGACTGAGATCTGACATTATAAAAAGAAGACATGACGTGCAAATGAGCGAATGAAAACCGATCGTCTTTGACAGAAAAAAATCAGTTTCATGTTACTTGATTATGATACGTGTTTGCAGAATGTAGCTAAAGTAGCTCAAGCTCAAGGTGTAGTGCTTGGTGTTCACCAAGTGTTAGCTTGGGTCCAAAATAGCGGGGGGTGTTTTTAGTGCGTAAAAGGCAAAACCTTGCAGGCAAACGCTACAGGACATTAAAAGTATGCACAAATAGATTTCACAACAGCTTTTATGCTAAAGCCATGAATGCACTTAACTGCATTAAATAATGGTGTCAAGAGATGTCATCTCAATTTTGTTGTGCTTTGTACAATAACAATAAAGACTTTCTATTCTATTCTATTCTTAATTGGAAGCTTCTGGCTCCAAATGGAAAAGATGGCTTCGAACAAAGCTAGCAATTCTGGGCTTCAAACTGGTTCCAATGAAACCAACGGTTGACATCACACCTCACTATGTCCATCTTTATACAGACCCTGGTTAACCCAAACACAAGTAAGGTAAAGTAAAGTATGGATAACTTGACACAACAGTATTCTTGTAATAAGTGATAGAAAATGAAATAAAATAACACAGAGTGACAGGAAGTGTGGGACTCACCGAAGGCCTCCTTTGATTCTGACAGACGCTCTTCATCAGTTGAATCTATCACGTAGATGACTCCATGGGACTCGGCATAGTACTAAATATAAACAGGAAGAACACAGAGAGGACATGAGAGCAGTCTCCTGCACTGAGAGAAGCAACAACTTCACAGATGACTGACTGCATCATCAAAAAAAGGCTTCGACACAGAGTTGCACTCGTTTGTTCACATGAAAAGTGACAGAAATAGTTGTGTAAACGAATGAAAAAAATTGAGAGGACAAACCCTGCTTGAACTCCTCTCAACTCCATCAATCATTGCATGACTGTCAAGAGTTGTCAGGTACAAAAATGTTAAAGAAATGAGCCTTAAAAAAAGTCAAATATTTTGAGAATGAACAGGATTTTGAGAAAAATGTTGGGTCCAGAAACCAAATAATGTAGATCATGATTGGATGGTGGAATGAGATTACATGTACAGTGTTTCAGTCACTATTTTTACATGCAAAAGACAGGACTACACAGTCGCCACACCCTATCAGGCTCATGTTACTCAGTCCAACTTGCTTCACCCTAAAAAGATGAGGGACATGGCTATGTGCTGCACTAACAGGTTGACAAACCACACAGGTTAGATTAATGCTCAATTGAATTGTGATAACATGAGACAATCCTACAAAGAATGAGGCCTCATTGGTTGCTTTACAGCTTATACACTTCTCCAACTGAGATTAGGTACCTTTCAAATGGAGTTACTTCCTGTCTAAATTGAAATATTAGTAAGATACCATGTGAGGATTAATATTCACTACATGCAAACTAGGTCCTGATGGATACTGGATTTTTGGGGCCGATTCTGATACTGATATTAGGGAGTGAAAACATTCCAATATCAATATATCATCATATGTACGGAAGAAATAACTCAAATTCAAATACTTCAGATATATATACAATGCTGTCAATATAACTTCAAAAAAATATATTTTGGTGAATATCGGAACATATACGCTGATACCAATATACCTGTGATAGGCCAATATAGGCTGAGTATACAACAGGTCATTCTGGCTGCCTTTCATATCACTTCCAGAGGGAGGTTAGGGTACAAGAAGTGACTTTAATCAGTCCACACTGTTTCAAAACATGTCTGCTTGTGTCTTTCTTTATTACAGCTGTTTATTTTTCATTTTATTTCAGTATCTTGAAATAATGATAAGATTCTTACTGGTGAAACCTGTCATTTCAGATCATTCACTTTCCTAATTTGATATGTAAACTATTACAAACAGCTCTCACCTGTTACGATGCAGGCACCAGGAAGGGTTTATGTTTTTTTTTTACCAGGGCAGAGAGCCAGCAGATGCTATTGTTCTTTGTCTGTTTGTTATAAAAATAGTAAAATAAACCAAAAGAAACTTCATGCTTTCCTGAACTATGAACTTCCCCCGTGTAAGATTCATTCCTGAGGTGCCTCAGTGGCTAAAGTAGTAAAAGCTGATTATTTGACATAAAGCCTTCAGTTTGAGTTGGATTTAGGAGGTCAAACTGTAAAAAAGGTAGAACATTTGAAAATGAAATCAGGTAGTTTCCACTGTGCTGAGGACACACAGAGAGGTATGAAGCGTGTGTGTGAGTGAAAAGCAGGTAAAGGATGCTGTTGGTGTTTATTCTTAAACTCACTTTGTCCCACAGAGACTGCAGCTCATCCTGACCTCCCAGATCCCAGAACATTAGGCGAGCTTTCCCCACATCAATTGTACCAACTGTGAAGGAAAGTGACACAGAAACGTTATAGACACCTACTGTAGAAAATAAGACAAGCAGCATGAGAGAAAGGAGAGGTGTAGGCTGCTCTGAACTTGCAGTGACATTTGTTCCTGTTACAGCTGCAGTTTTCCAGCACTGCACTAAATAATGATGCTGTTTAAAAATTAACAATGCTCAAGAAAAAAAAGGACATCAGCTGCACTTTTCTGTTCCTCTTCAACTGAGTTACTGACTTCTCCTGATGTTCACATAACCTCAGACTGAGTACATGCAGCAAAATGATGATTAATGTGGCATATTACGATGAATCATAGCAGCATATTTGATCTTTTGACTGTCTTTAGCTTTCGCTGGTGTAACAGAAAGGTCACAAACTCACTGCTCGTCATCATAAGCACTTACTGTTCAGACCAACTGTAGTTGTGATTTTTGACAGATTCATTCCCTTATAGTTCTTGCTGAACTTTGTTTTGGTTTGTTCCAGAAAGGTCTGCGGGGGGAGAGAGGGGGAGAGAGGGGGAGAGAGGGGGAGAGGGAGAGAGAGAGAGAGAGAGAGAGAGAGAGAGAGAGAGAGAGATGACCACATACATCAAATTACACACATTTATTTTTATCAACAATAAAAATAAAAATAATGACAATGAGAAGAATAAGTAGAAGAAGACAAAGAAGAACACAAATAAAAAGAAGAAGAAGAAGAAAAAAGAAGAATGAGAAGAAGAAAAACAAGAAAAAAGAGAAGAATGAGAAAGAGAAGAATCAGAAGATCAGAAGAAGAACAAGAAGTATCAGAAGGAGAATCACCAAAAAAAAAACAAGAAGAAAAAGTAGAAGAATTAGAAAAATAAGAGGAATGGGAAAAACACGTAGAAGAAGCAGATGAAGGAGAAGAATCAGAAAAAGAAGAAGAATCAGAAGAAGGAGGAGGAGGAGGAGGAGAAGAAGAAGAAGATAGTGTAGTGAACCCATCCAGTATTAAGCTATGGAGTAAAGTGACATTATTACAGTCAAATGTAGATAAACAATAATCACATTTAATCAAATAGTACACAAAGAGAATGTTAAGGCAGTAGACTCTTCACAATAAAACACACTTCATTGCTGTAGCTTCAATTATTATAAATGATGTGGTTAGGTTAGTTATAGAATAGCTGCGGTTGGCAAAGCTAAACATTGGGCAAAACAGAGGCTTTGGATGGTAATTGTTTTGTTGTTGTTGCCAGAAACAAGAAAAATAAAGTGTTAATTTAATGAGTGCATTGTAAATCTTTTTTTTTAAAATATCTATTATGATTATAAGTTAATTTTGAAACATTTACTGAAGTTCCTATATTTTTTAGGGCTCCTGTCAGTCACAGGCCTTTGGAATCGTCCTAACAGTTCATCCCCTTATTGCACCCCTAGATGTGTACAAATCAGACACCCTGCTATAGCCAAAAAATCTTTAGACTTATATGTGAACCATTATAACTTATGTTTAAGTAGCCAAACATTAGGCCTACAGTTTAAAAACTAACTGGATAGTTTATAACTGATGGTGATATACTGTATGTTGAACTGTTTAATTAATATTTATTTATACAATCACATTTGGCTTTCACAATTAATGCAATAAAACATTTTCAGATAATGTGAGAAAACAAGCTGGTTGGTTAACTATAGTGCTGAATTGTCACATTTTTTCATCTTCTCCACCTATATTCTCCATGACTGCCAGTGTTTCTCAAACTTCTTCACATCATTGACCCCTAAATTGACATCAATTACACCACGGACCCCCAACTACTAAGATTTTTGCTTTCAGATGTTTTATTAGAGTGTGTATGTATACATTCTGTCATAATGTTACCTATGGATGGAATTATAATGAAAATAAATTATTCCCCTTTTTCCTGGGGATCCTCTGGAAGCACCTGAAGGACCCCTAGGGATCCCCGGACCCCACTTTGAGAACCATTGGTTTAAGCTACATAAAATATCCACTTGGCTGCACAATAATGTATAGGAATGTTAAAAAATGTAGGACCTCAAATAAACTAGAAGTTAACAATGGGTTACTTTGACTTACTCTTGTGACAGAACAGTGACAAAATGTTCTAGAAGCTATGGGATCAGATTATAGAAGCTCTTGGTCTATAACCAAAATCTAATAGGGGAGGTAAAGGGGGGGTGGGGGGTGCGGTTCTCCGTCTATTGTTGTTGTGTAGTGCTGGATACTTTAGCTGGTTTGTATTACTCTGGTTAGGCCTGGGCGATATGGATAAAATCAAATATCGAAGTATTTGGTGAAAAATATTTTGATATCGATATTGCAACAATATTGTACGGATGACTGTTGGTGCTTTCACAAAATATCAGCATTGTGGATATATTGACTAAGTGGGTAAAAAGCAAATAATAGAACAGCTAGAACAATCTGGTAAGTTCAGTTAATGACATCATTTTACTGTAATGCCGCCTTTAAAACCAGGAAAAGACTCTTATGCCATATCACCATATTACAATATGCCAAATTCTAAGACGATACCTAGTCTCATATCACGATATCGATATAATATCAATAAATTGCCCAGCCCTAATTCTGGTTAATAACTTTTTTTTAAACCGAATAATAATAATAATAATAATAAAGTTAGGTAGAAGCAGCTACAGACCGTTCTGTTTTGAACATTATCATTATGACAAGTTATTGACTTCAATGTTCTGTATTGGACAGTGGCCTCTAAACCACGTTAATACTGTTAGATAGTATTTATTGACATTATTCTAAACATTTATTTAGAATAGTTTAATAAAGCTACACACAACATCTTTAAACACAGTCTACAACGACTTGACTTTGTTGAAATAAATTGACATTAGAGCTGAACATACCGTTTTCCCAGCGTTATCCAGCCCAAGGATCAACACACAATATTCATCCTTTTGGAACATGTACTTATATAATCCAGATAATAAAGTATACATCTTTGAGAACTATTGTAAACAACCCAAGTACTCGCTAACTACTCGCACAAATATTAGCTCCGTGTCTTAACTTAGCCAACATGAGAGGCCACACACAACGACTCCCGCCACTGCACATTCATTGTAAACAAAGCAAACAAATATGGTTATACACACAGTGACTAACAAGCTTAGTTATATGTAATATGTATGTTAAAGTCGTCGTTTGTTCCTATTTTCCTTCTCTCAGCTTCTACACAGTAGTGACGCTACGTGTAATATAACCAGGAAGTGGAAAGGTAGGAATTGTGGGAAATGAAGTCCACAGTGTGTCTGGTTAGAGGTAAGCGCTAACAGCACGAATGTTCCTATAAAACTACATTTCCCTGTGCAGCTCACCTTTCTTATTCACAGTGTTTTAGGTTTTATTGGTGACTGGCAACCAGCTTATAGGTACATTACCACCACCTACTGGACTGTTGAACAGTAGATAAACATAAAAATAAATACAAAAGAACTACATTGGCTACTTCATTAGGTACATCTGTGCAGTCTAATTTAATGCAATACAGCCACAAATGCTTTGCCAAAAATGCAGGGTACGAATTTGTGTAAGGGCAGATTAGCACATCTTAATGAAACAGATCTCTCTCTGAAGCCTAACGTGATAAATTTCATGCTGTGTTCTGAAATGTGCATACCCATAGTTTTTAGGTTAACAAATGTGCACAATGTATGTTCACATGTAATTTTAAGCAATATAACTAAGCAACACAATACGCATACTAGTTAGTTTTAAAATAATTGAATAGATGAAGAGATAAATGCACTGGAGCTTAGTTGTCCCACACTAGTCAGTGTCCCGTATTACCCTAATCCGCCCTAACTCCGCATTTCTCCAAACTGCCATTACTAATTACTCTATTTTGAAATCAGCATACAAATATGTCCATTAAAAACAAGGAACCTTACTTGCAAATTTCCCCTGTGAAAGATAAGTAAGCTCCTCTGAAAGCCATGGGGTAGCTCTGGTGTTCCTAATGGAGTGGACAAAATATTAGGAACACCATTCAGTCATCATAACACACCAAAATCACCCACTATGACCTCAATAATAAACATAAAGTAAAATTATCACATTTTGATAATGTTAACAAAAACTGAAAATGTATAAACTTCATAAAAGTAGAATGTATTGCAGTGTTGTTGTATTGGATTGAATTAGATTGTACAAGTGTACCTATTAAAGAGACCAGTGAGTGTACATCTGTTTCACTGGTCTCTTTTAGGTATGCAATCAAAACACTAAACAGTTTCCATTCCTTAACAGATTCAAAATCAAGTTATGCTTCATTTAGTGCTGCTATTAAGAACACTTAGGTGCCTGTCACATTGGGTGCTGGCCTATTTATAAAGTGTTTGATTGAGTATGTGTCCTATCCTGTTCTGAGGAGGGTTTTGACTACAGTATTTCCTGCCTGTGGTTGAATAGGCCTATTGTAAAGTTGTCTTCCTGTGTTTCTGTTTGTTGTTTTGTTTAGCTTTTTTCAGTTTCTGTACTTCAAATGTGAATAATGTCTACAAATAAAAAGTTTTAAAAAAGATATTTAGTTAACATGAACAGAAAATGTTTTTGGTGACATTTATATAGGTAGTAAGGGTGGAACACTGGAACAGTTCATTTAAAAATATCTGTCCTGTTTTTTACGCTTGTCACAGTTTGGGGCACTTGTGTATTGTTCGATTGGTTTGGTTCATGACACGCGCAACGTAAGGCTGGCCAGTTGTTGTTAAATTCATTTGGCACGAGGTGGAGGCATTACATTATTATACGTGGGACCTATGGAGGATGGAGGCTTTTGCTCCGTGCCAAGCTTTCCAACAGTATGAACACCAGCAGGTACTGACCTGAGAGAGCCTCACCATCTCCAGAAGCAAAGCAACCAAACTACACAAAAACACTGAAAATGAAGGAAGTCAAAATTGGTGCCTCTACAGGAAAAATTAGAAGATCATCAAAGACTTAAGGATTTATTCTCTGAACCTGGAAAAATTGCATTAATTACAAAGTATACATGCAGATCTGGTTTTAACATCAAGTAGGCTCTCTGTTTTTTGTTAATATTTGATTTTTAGCTCTAATAGTGGAACTTGGACACAATGGGACATCAGGGAGGGATCAACAAATACACCTTCCTTTACAGAAGCCTCATTAGTTCCTGAAAAATAAATAAACAAATCAAAAAGACAATTTGACATAAATATATTCAAATTTATCCAAATGATTTTAACTCAAGTAAAATCAACATAAGCAGAAAGAAGAACGTAGGTTTTAAGTACAGATTTAAAAGATATATTTTTAGATTATAAATTTACATTTACATAAACAATAGTATAGACACCTGTAAACCACCTGGGACACATTAGATAATGAGATAAGTGAGGATAACAAAGAGGTACCATACAGGCATAAAACTAACCACTTACAGTCATTACAGTACATGCTCCAACGATTTCCATTCAAGAAGTGTGAACTTTTGTGAAATATTAAGTCAGTTAGAGCCACTATGGTCTCAATCTTTCAAATTCAGGCCCTCTAATAACTGTGCCACTGATCATTTTGGAATTTTTTATTCCATTAACATGACTTGATGACTTTTAGTAGCTTTGAGGCCCAGTCAGCATGTCCAAGTGGGCCCCATAAGGGTTACATTTGTCAATTTTTCTTATGTAAAGCTTATATGTACATAGAAAGGTCATACCAAATCCTGGAATGGTTCATTTTGTGAGCATCCAGACCCCATGTTCTCAAACTTGATCTGTGAGGTTAAAAAAGTGAGACTGAGCCCCAGGTAATACAGAATGTAGTCATTACGGCACACATTCACTGTGGCGTTGTTTCAATAAGCTTCTGCAATGTCACAAGATTTATTTCCGTCCAGTGTTGCATTCATTTTTCACCAAGATCTTGTATTGATGATGGGCGAGTCGGACCACTGCGCAAAGCCATCTCCAGCACATCCCAAACATTTTCTATGGAGTTAAGGTGTGGACTGTGTGGTGGACAATCCATGTGTGAAAATGATCTCATGTTCCCTGAACCACTCTTTCACTATTTGAGCCCAATGAATCCTGACATTGTCATCTTGCCTGTGCCATCAGGGAAGAAAAAAATCCATTGATGGAATAATCTGGTCATTTAGTATATACAGGTAGTCAGCTGACCTCATTCTTTGGGCACATAATTTAATCATACTATCGTAGTATGATACAGTGATACACAAAGGACACCACTCGGTCACCACATTAAGCTTCTTCAAACCTAACATCATGTAGATCAGTGGTCACTAAACCTGCTCCTAGATAATTAACTCGTTATCAAGACCTTGACAAGCTTCAGCTGCTTGATAACAAGCTCATTATCAGAATCACGTGTGTTGTAGAGTGGGGTGATACCTAAAACATGCAGGGCAGTAGCTGTTCAAGAGCAGGGTTGGAGACCATTGATGTAGATTTTGAAGTCACCTTTAGGTGGCATCATTGATCATTGTACATCCTGTTGGTGATGTACATTTATTGAGGTGCTGTGCTAATTTGGAGGTTCTTCTTCTTCAGTGTTTCCTCTTTAACCTTTTTGTACAGTAGGTCACACCAAGAAAGTGCTATTTTGACCTTAAATGTGATTTTTTACAGACCTCTACAGACCTCATTCACACCTTTTCATTTGTTCAAAACCTTTCTTTAAAAACTTGATAGAGACTCACTCTGTTGTGTACAAGATGAAAAAATGAAACTCAACTTCAAAAATGTCTCCAGCACGATCTCTGATGTCAGCAGTGATTTGTGCTATTCTTCGTTTATACACTAGCACAACCTGTATCGTTTCTTACAATGTTTTTCTTTCTTATTTAACTAGGAGCTTTAATTACCATAAATAAAGTAACGTAACAAATGGAACAGAGTGGTTAATATAAGACTCACTAAAACTAAATCATTAGATGGTGTAACCTGCACTCCATTGCTATGCCCTGTTCCAGTGTGGCACCTTGTCACGTACGTCCTCCTTTGCACACATCTGTAGAAAGTCTTTGGACTGTCTGATCTTAGGTACAGTCCGTCTCCTCTGTGTGTGCAGAAGCCGCTGACAGGATACACCACAGTGATGTTCTGGAAGCAGCTGTGGTCCGGTTCTGTCGTGGTGAAAACTTTGTGTGTGGGATGTGTGCTTTCAGAGGTAGAGGAGGAGCTTGTGGGAAGAGACAAAGCAGGAGTTGTTCTATGTGGTGTCCAGTCTAGAAAAGAAAAGAATTCTACTGATGAAAGTGTTTAATATTGAAAGATATATTTGAAAGGGGCACTCCACCAATTTTACACATGGAGGTCTGTTTAACTGTACGACTGAAAATCATCTGTGTCTTCTGTCAGTGTTATGTGGCTCTGGATGAACTTGATCAAATATCATGCTGTGTCTCAGATCTCTTCCTCTGTACTAAAACATTCACACTGAGAAGTATGGAAAAATGCAGTGCACTATGGGTACTAAGGGCACAGTATGAGTGTGAAACTATGGCCACTTCTCACCCTCAACGGTCACCATTTTGGCTCCGTATTCATACACTGTTGGTGGATGACCACTCTACTTCCTGAGCCACAGTCGCCCCCTAGTTGTGTTAGTGATGAGTTACCAGTTATTTACTGTAATTGGTCCTTTTTAAGGTTCACACTTCACACTTCACAGTTATCATTATTCTCTTTGTTCAGTCTGAGGACATAGAACCAGAGTGCCACACTAAGAAATATAAAGACTGTAATCTGATGAACAGTAGAGTTCTGAAAAGGCTACCATCAGATTAAGGTAAAGTAAAGTAAGGTAAGGTAAAGTAAGGTAAGGTAAGGTAAGGTTAGGTAAGGTACAGTAAGGTATCTTTATTGATCACCATAGGGAGAAATTCAAAAACTGACCCAATAGTAGCCGTATAATGGTGAAAGGGATAAACAATTAATTAAAAGTAAGATAAAATTAAAAAAAAATTAAAAATAGTACATAGTAAATAATCTCTGTGCACAATAATCTGCAATTTTATAAATCTACAATATTGATAAATTCCTGATACGAGTGTGCAAAGTTCCCTGGCTTAAACAGTAAGAAAATTCAGAGCAAGAAATTGGAGGGAAATTAACTGTGAGATGAAATAATAGACATATTAGTAAATGGAAAAATAACATTTAGAGATTCAATAATACATTGATATGAAATAATTGATTGACTAATTTGTAACTGTTTTAAAACATGTATGCATGGTGTTTCTTTCCCATGTAAATGGCTTGGTAACCTCACCTTCACTGAGTCTATGTTTCAGGTGTGATATGAGTGGATATTTGCCCTGTTCACAGAAGTGTCCAGAGAAGTCATCCATATCCAGAGTCCACACAGCTGCTCCTCCCAGCTGTCTCCTCCTCAGATAGTCCACCTGTGAGACGAACACAGGAAGGACAATGAAACTCACATATAGAATCATTTATCAGAATACGTGTCCTCTTACGTATCACAGGTGTGTACCTACCTTGGCATCGTAGCTCCTCTGGTTGTCAAAACCGACCCACTGATTGCCTTTGACAGCATAGGGAACTTCCTGTCTGTCAATCCACTGAACCGATGTGCCTTTTAGGAAAGAGCATGTCTGATAAAGAAATATCAACACACAGACATGTCTGCATCATTATTATTATTTTGTGTTATATACTATAAGAAAATCTGTTATACTCATAATGACCAGGAGTAGTACTAGTAGTTTTTGGTGTAAAGAGGTTTCAGTTGGAAGGGTATGTGTAAGAACTACAAGAACAACTGCACTTGTGTTAAAGACCATGTAAAGTGAATTCAGACATTTTCTTCTAAACACATTAAATAGGCAAGGCAAGGCAGTTTTATTTATATAGCACATTTCATACACAATGGCAACTCAATGTGCTTTACATAAAACAGAAAAACATGCAATTTGAGAAACATTAAAACATAAAATTAACCCCCCACCCCTCACACTAATAATAAAAACAAAGTACAGAAAAATAGAAAGAGAGAAATAAAATGCTAGAATAGAGCATCAAATATAAGATTGCAGCATAAAATAATGATTTGCTTTAAAATCTGCTGTAGAGGTATAAATACATTCAGTGCGCACACACTACTACTACTACAGTTAGCCAGTTAGCTGAGTTAGCCGCCGAGTTAGCAGCTGAGTTAGCAGCAGAAAGCTCTCAGACGTAGCGTCCATGTTTCTGGTAGAGGTGGTGACTTTGATTGACAGGTGACGGGGTTTCAGCGAACTCTGTGGGCACGCCCACAGCATTTGGGAGCAGAGAAAGAGGCTGATTTTTACACAAGTTTGAGGCCTAATTTTATATATTTTTTGCGATTTTGTATATCATTCAAATTTGGCAGGGTGGTTAACAACACACTTTTCTGTGGTATGTCAAACTTCTTACTTTATACAGACTTTACTGTTGATACATGCCAATCCAATAACTACTGTGCTGACTCCATGCTGAGGTGAAACACCAGAGGATACAATAGTGGTCTAAACTCTGCTGAATGCAGCTACATGCACTCTCTTTACCTCATAGTAAGACCAGAGGCCAATCTGCTGGGTGAAGGGCCCCGGGCTGGCAGGACTGCTGACTGGAGCACCCACGACTGTTGCTGTGGTGGTGGAGAGTGTAAAGGAGTAAGCGTGGGTGGAGAAACCCAGCAACAACTTCCCTGCTGGGGCTCCACGCTTCATCCAATACTGCATCACATGATCCTGGCAGGAAAGAAAAGGAGAAGTTGTGAGTGAAATCATTGAGCTTCTGTGGGGGAATTCTATTATAATTGATGATATTTAGCAAAGCACAGATCTGGAGTGTGTCTGCCAAATGATCAGGTTGTGAAAATGACTTTAGATACACACTTTGGCTACTGTGGTGCAGGTTATGTTTAGAATATTACAGAATACTTCTGACAAAAATGTCATGAATTTAAAAAAATGGTCATTACTATATTAGTTGTGTTTTCAGTGTAGAGTGGAGTGTGGTGGGCTGTTACTCCGTCTTGACCACCATGGAGTCCAAACGTCTTCACATTAATGAAGTCCAGGTACCTACACACATAAATATAAGAGAGAGTGGTTTTATTAAAGAACATGGGATCATCTAATGATAAAACATTTAAACCTGGAGTTGATGAGTTTCTTACTTTGACATCTCAGAGATTTCATAAAATCTATCTGTAACATCTGTTTCTGCTGTCACAGCTGCAGAGAGAATCAGTCGTGTGTCTTTGCGTCCTTTACTCTCAGCTTCATAGGCCTCCCAAAGCCCCTAAAAATCCACAGGAATTATTTAAACATTGATGAGCTGTCCAAAGAAATCCTGTTATATTTTACATGACTGCAAACCATTTCCTATCCAACCAGCTATCAGTATCCAGTTCAGTCCAGTATGCTGTGAAAATCAGATTTCAAATACTAAAAGTGAGTTAGATAATCCATGAACATCATGCGTGATTGAACTGTGATAGTGATGAAAGTGATATTGTAATTGTAACTGCAGACTGGCTCTATATTAACACAGTTATTATTTAAGGGTGTGAGCCCAAACTGAAAGTAGGAGAGATGCTCATTGTGATGGATTATGTAACTCAAGTTTCAGATTTCTGCAAGTTGATAGTTTTAATACCTCACTGAGATGAGTACAAACCACTGACTGCCACAAATAAAGCTAAATACAGGATCATATTTTTAACCCTTACATCCTGTTCAGAGTCGAATTTGACCCATTCTTACATTTAACCCTCCGGTTGTCCTCAGGGCAAGGAAGGACAGGAAGGAAGGAAGGAAGGAAGGAAGGAAGGAGGGAGGGAGGAAAGGAGGGAAGGAAGGAAGGAAAGAAAGGAGGAAGGAGGGAGGGTGGGAAGAAGGAAGGAAGGAAAGGAGGAAGGAGGGAGGGAGGGAGGGAGGAAGGGAAGGAAGGAAGGACAGGAGGGAGGAAAGAAGGGAGGAACGAAGGGAGGAAAAGAAGAAGGAAATAAGGAGAGAAGGAAGGGAGGAAGGAAGGAAGGAAGGAAGGAAGGAAGGAAGGAAGGAAGGAAGGAAGGAAGGAAGGAAGGAAGGAAGGAAAGGAGTAAGGAGGGTGAGAAGAAGGAAAAGAGGAGGGAAAGGAAGGAAGCAATGAAGGAAGGATGGATGGAGGAGGGAGCAAAGAAAGAGGGAATGAGGGGAAAAACGAAGGAAAAATTCAAGAAAGAAGGGAGGAAGGAAGGAAAGAAGGAACAGTCAAAAGAGAGATGGGGTCAATTTGACCCGGGAGGACGACAGGAGGGTTCAGAGAGGTAAAAACACATTTTCTTTTACCCAGACTTTTTCTAATGTGACCCACAGTAAACAAAACTGGAAATACATGCATATTTTTTTAAACTTTTGTGCAGCTGATACACATTTTATACACAAAACAGTGATTGTGAAGGTCTTTTTATATGATTAATCAAACATTTATTAAAAACACTAGACTTCAACTTTGAACTCTTCAGTGCAGTGTCTGTGGTGTCTGTGTAATTATGAGACTGAATGACAGAATAATAAAAAGATGAAAGGAACATGCCAAACATAATGATTCATCATAAATGTTGGCGTCTCACAGATCAGACCGCTTTATTGGTGACAGTCTAACCTTTCAGCAACACAAAGTAATGAATAGATTATGTAATAATTGAAATGATTCTTAGCTGTATGTCATCATTTTATGGTATATATCATTACAATATATCTGCTACTGCTCCAAACATTTCAATAGCAATACTTCATTATATTTTCCATCATCCACTGCAGGTTCTATATCATGGTGTCTGCTACAGCTAACTGTCAGACATTCATTCAGTCTTCCAATTTAAATTTAATCATTTTAGATTAAACTGTGTTGGATGGAGTGCTTTGGTAGCCAAGTGGTTACCAAGGCAGCATCCCTGGTTCGATTCTGGCAGGGGTCCTATGCTGCAGGCCATTCATCTCTCTCCCTGTTTCCTGTTGGTCTCTATTCCCACCTACTAACAAAATAAAGGCAAAAAGTCCAAAAATGAAAAATAAATCTAAATCTAATTGTGTTGGATGTAAACATGACTTCTGTTTAAAGTATTTTTAAAGAAATACAGTGTGTTTCTTTCTGTGAATTAATGCAATGACCTTAAAATCTCAAGTGTAAAATGAATGATTATATGGGACTTTCTAAATAAAGACGAAATTGACCAAATCTTATAAAACATGAAAGAAAGAAAAATATCCATATATTGACTTATTTATTGGCAACTACCTTGCCATTCGGTGCCATCAAGTTGAATATGAGAGTAATGAAGAAATAGTCCCCTCTGAATACCTCTAACCCCAATCTGAACCACTCAAGCAATGTTCATTTCTGTGTTTGAGGGTTTGGATGTATGAATCAATTTGAATAAATAGGAGTAATAATCAGGTAAAAGAACAAAGTGAAGCAAAACTCAAAACTATTTCTCTGTATTGTAAATCAAACCCAATCACAATGCCTGTGTTTGATAATATAAGTTAATATGAGAGGCCCTCCTAAATTAATTCCTAATTAATTCCTAATTAATAGCATTCCTGTTAACAAGAACATTAACACTGAGTCTTGAACATAGAGGTGTTGAAGGAAAAAAATCATCTCCATTCAGTTTACCTTGCAGAGCAGAGTAAGACTCTTTTTGTCCCACAGAGGACTTCCATGAGATCCAACATCTCCTAAATCCAGATCCAGACCATCAAACCCATGAGTCCTCAGGAATCTGACAGAAGACTGAATGAATGTCTGACGGTTAGCTGGAGCAGACACCATGATGGAAAACCTGATGACGAGATTGTTTTTAGGATAATATAATGACTTTGCATTTCATGTATTTTGCATTTGTATTGAAGCTGAAAATAACAGATACTTTATAATGATATATACCATATACATTTGACTATTGCAAAGAGTCATTTCAATTATTACATATACATGTATTCATTTCTTTCAATGACTCGTTTTCATTTACTCTGTACTGTTTCAAATATATTTTTTAAAAGCCCTGCACACCAGAAGTTTGTAACAGCCAAAGTAAAAAAAAACAAATAAATAAACTTCTCAGTAATTTGCAGAAAAGCAGCAAAAACTCACATTTAAGGACCTACGACCAGCAAATGTTTAGCTATTTTTTCATGACTTCAATATCAAAATGTGGTTAAGTTTAGGATTATTTAAAAAATACTGAGGAATTCTATCAGAATTGCATTCTTGGCAGATATAGGATATAAAAACTCACCACTGAAATGCAGGAAACTACCCACCAATCCAATACTAATACTTTGATAATTCTGCTACTATCACTGCACAGGTCTTTCCAATTTATTTACATGCTCTACAAAAATCCAATATTCGCACAGTATAATATACTGATAAATAATCAACAGTCAGCTTGAAAGAACAGTATTGTTTCTCTGCAGTCATTCTAGTCTTCGTCAGCAGATGGAGGACTTTCATAAGAAGAGAGACAGAGATTCAACTCACTGAGATCCAGCGCTCTCATCTCTGACTGACAGCAAAGTCTTCAGTGTGGAGCTGCTGCTCGTGGACAAAGAGAAGAAAACAACCAGCTTAGATATCCATAAAAAACATTTAAAAAAACCTTGCATATATTCGAGGTAATTCCACATAATTTCCATGGAATAATTGTTACCTCTTCTTCAGATCAATGAATGACTTGTAGAGGCTTTTCTCATCATGCTCATACTCAATGATCTCATTAGCATGGTTGATGATGGTGAAGGAATAAACCAGGTGTGTACACAGGTTGGGGTCCACGTTTTCTGGCAGGAATTTGCCCACACCGGGTCTGTACCGTGACCAGCTGGTAAAATAACAAACCAGTTTGGTTGTGGTTGCTGCTTTTAAGGAAAAGAAAAAAAATCATTGAAGATTTGTTCCACATTAAATCACCAGTCTTGTGCTGTGTTTAAAATGTTCTGCTTACCCATTTGAATGAACAGCTGCAGAGCCACTGCAAGAGGCACAGTTCATACTGTCATTACATTTGAACAAAGTGCGATATTTAGCAATCAGTAGTAGTAGTAAAATTGGGTAAATATCAAGACAATACACAGAATATCTCACCAATTACACTTGCTATTCCTGCATTCATCTCAGCTGTTTGTGCTCTCCTCCCAATGGCAGTCTCCCATTCTGTAGTTCCTCACAGCTCACACACAGGAGCATAGGCAATGTATACACGGTGTGATGTCACTCTACTTTTACTTCTCATATTACTATGAGACACATGTTATAAAATACCTTTACCTAACATACCCTATAGGTCTCTATGACATATGTAGTGATGGGTATACTGTATGATGGATTAGACTGTTTCAGGGGCTGATGGCAGAAATACAGTCATAAAATATTTTTTTTGGTAAATGGTAAATGGACTGTTTTTTTGACCACTCAAAGCGCACATTCACCCATTCGCAAACATTCATTGTTGTTGAAAGGTAATAGTGGCATAAAAACCACTAAGTGTAATGTATACAAATAGGAAACTTAAAGTTCAGTTTGAATTTTTAAAAATGTTGCAGTTGATGTTTTTCATCCTCAACAGGAAGAACTGGATCGGGGACAATGATATTCTTTATTTAGCTGCTGCAGCTGACCCACTTCCAGGTTTTCACCTGAAGCCTTTTTTGACACGACACCTGTGTTTGAAACTCAACGTGAAACCATCTCTGCATCTGTTCATGTATCCGTCAATGTAATGATGATATGTTGTTGCTGACAGTTGACGGATGATGACTGACAAGACAAAAGACATGTCATACTGAAGTAATATGCTTTAAAGCTTAAGGCGTGAAAGTGCTGGATGAGCAGCAAAGAGGAGTGGAAGATGCACGGAAAGAGCTGCTGTTCTGTCTGCTATGCTGTCCAATCGGAAATAGATTGAGATTGAATTTTGAATGGTTGAAACTTCTGCTATATCCAACATGTCTGTCTCTGCATTCTCTATGACAAAACGGCAAAGCAAAGTTAATCCACAATGATGTCACATGGAGCTCTGTCAGTATCTGGAAGCATTTGAGTGACACCTGAGCATTCAGCTTTCACTTAAAAGAGTGTATCCACAGCTTCTGTTGTATAGAGATGAGCTTTGGTAAATCTCCTCAGGTTCCTCTGTAGACTGTAACACTGCTCACATTTAACATTGTAATGAGAAATGTAAAGGACACAATGCTGAGGATTTAACAATTAAGACATCTTCTGTTGCTCTCCTTAACCCTTACATTCTGTTTGGGTCAGTACACCCCAAATGTCTTTTACTCTGAAATGTGACGACTCCTCCTAAAGTGGCCCAAAATTAACATTTTAAAATGTAATCTGTGGTTTAAAATGTGGTATATTGCGCTCCCGTGATTTAATTACAAACCAACACAATGTTTCGACCCCCAAAGGTCTTCGTCAAGTGCACTTGACATAATACAGTGTGCTTCCTTTTTATCACAGCTGCAGTTATTTTCACCCAGCACCTGGTAAATTCAGTTGTGCATGCACATTCAGTTTTTGTTCAAAATGTGGTATGGACACTTTTTATGAGGGGAACATACACATTTCTAATACCTTCCATCAAAATGTAAAAACCTAAATGTAAATGTAAAAAGAAGTGAAAGAAGAACTAATAAGCAATTCTGGTACTGTACTGTTGACTGATAAACATTATAAGATCATAATTTGCTCTAGTATCAAAAGTCGGATCTGTCAGTTTGTTTATGGCTGTAAAGTCATTGTCTATTTATTGTACCTTTTATCAGTGTAGTTTATATTTGGCTCATAGCCATAATAATTGATGTCCTGACAATAATTGTAATCAAGATGTACATTTTCCATGACTTTTGAGTCTTATTTAACCTTTGCCACCTCTGTTAATCATAAAAGTGCGTGGACTGCAGAAATAACTTCTGCATTACTGTGCAATGTTCTTTTCAGATACACGTAGTACATTTGAGAAGAGATTTGCATGATTTCTGCACTAAGAATCTTTTCTCTCTCACTCACAGGAGTCAGGCAAGTGATGCCATCTTCTAAACTTAAACAGTTTTATTTAACCTTTATTTACTCAGGGAAGTTTCATTGACACACAGTAGATCACATCAATAGGGTTACATATATTCACAACTGGAAGCTGTGCAGTATACAACCACAGTCTGACCTGCAGGCATGGCTGGGCAATGTGGGAAAATTCCCAGGGGCCCTTTAGTGGAGAGGGGCTGTCAATGATAGGATAAAGGGAAAAAAGGATGCACTTTTTTCTTCTTTCCTTTTCCTTATTTTTGTTGGGCTCTACAGAAATATGACACAGGGCTTGACTCATTCTGATATTGTTTATTATGATCACTGTCAGAAACCTTGTATGTCCAAAACACAATATGGAGTTACAAGGTTTCCAGACAGCAGTCAGCAGCGTTAACCAATCACAATAAAATAAAAGTTGTTTGGGGGACATGAGCTTCAGTGCCCATAGGCCCTTGGGGGTACCGATTTAGCCTGGCCTGCAGGCCAATGAGAGGCTACACTGGAGCAGTTGGTTAAGGGCACCTCAGTGCTGGTAATGAAGGAGAGACAAGTGCTGCTTCATTTTCCCTGTCCAGATTTATCATTCCAGATTGTACCTTGAGGTCAAAAGCCTGCATCTCTAACCTTGACGCCCCCATTGCCCTACTAATTAGAGTAACTGTTGTAATGAGACAAAATAAATTAAGATAAGCAGAGAATCAAAATAGGTTAGAGTGGAAGAATGCCAATTTGCTTGACATTACATTATTTCACAGTTAAGTACACTGTCATAAAAATAACTGTATATGTAATAGCTCAGACTCATGTGGATGTTATGGTGTAAAAACACAATGTATTTTACTCTGAAATTTGATGACTTAACCTTGGCCTAAAAACAAAAGCATCATGCAGTTAATGATTCAGTGACTCACCAATAATCAATTTTGATAATACTGAACAGTTATTGACAGTTATTGACCATGATATGTTTGTTATCTATGGGTTTTGGCAAGTGTATTGGACAAAGTCTGCAAAATCACTTTCATACTGTACATGAGCATGCCTCTCTTTAGTCTGGACTGAATTCAAAAGAACTACAGAGTTCTCTCTCATCTTTCGGATGGCACTGTCATTCTCTTTGTTATATTTATGTTATTGAGTGATATTCTCTTTGTTTGAAAGTAGTTTTTTCCCCTTAGTGTTGCATCTGATACATCAGTTTAGCAATTTATATCATATTTTGGTAGGGAGGTGAAAGTTCCAACTCAACTAAGCCTTTGGTGCTGTGACTTATCACCACTGTCTAACTATGGAAACCACCATTCAGTGTTCAACAGGTGACTGATGACCATTGTATGTAAGAGCCTAGATTACTTCCAAAAACTGTCTCAGTAATAAAAAAAACTATCATGGTATGTGTTCTGTACAGTTGTTATTTTACCTCACTTTGAGTACTCAAAGTGAGGACTGAATATCATATTGTTAGTCTTAATTATTTATCCTTTATTCAATTTATACAATATTTATATATTTTTACAATAGCTAATCCAGTCAACCAAAGTACTTCAATGCTTTAGTTTGCAATCTGCATTGTATATTATACATTTCATTTTATTTTACATATAAGAACGTACATTGTAGCTATACATGTCTAATGACACCTTCACTTAGGTGAATGATTGTATACAGATTGGATACAAGAACATTTTTACAGTCTGTTTAATGACTGACATATGCATTGGTTGTAATACACATTGTCTTTACTCATGCCTCATGACTCATGACTCATGGCTCATGGCTCATGGCTCATGGCCAGACGCAGCATTTGCAGCTATCATCAAAGACAGATCCAGTTCCACATGGCCTCACATGGGTGACACCAGCAGCGCACATGTAGAAGGTGGACTTGTCGTCTGGGTTGGTGTACAGACCGTCAGGTTTGCCATTACAGAATCCGGGCCCTGGAGCATGGGTGGTGGTGGTGGTAGTGGTGGTTGGTTTGGTGGTGCTAGCACCAGGTTTGGGGGTGGTGGTAGGAGGCAGTGGGGGCAGCACTGAATGGTAAAGGGAGAGGAAATGTATATTACATTTGTGTATAACCTGACTATGACTAATTTTATTTTTGCTATTTTTGACTTTATAACTGCAACAGGTTCATTACAGCCCTCTAGCCCACAAGATTGTGTTATAAAAGAATACCATTTTGAACATGCATGTATGCATTTTTTTTATATAGAAAATGACTGATAGTTCAGAATATAATTCATAATGTTGATACAAACTGGACTTATATCATATAACGATACGAGATTCAAGTTATTCAAAAGAGTCCACGGCTATAATTACTATAATCACTACAGTCAGATAACTCTTAATGAATAAATCTGTACAAAAAATGCTTTTGACATACCGATATTAAGAAGTTTGTTGAGATGATACATCAGAGGGTGTGGTCCCTCTCCACAGAATCGTCCAGCAAAGTCATCCAAATCGAGGGCCCACACAAAGGCACCGCCAAACTTCTGTTCCTTCAGGTATCGCACCTATAGGGACAAAAATGTATGGAATTTAGTATGAATACTTTGGATAGACTGTCAGTGTGTTGAAAATATACAGCTGAAGTGTCACCAACCTTGGTCTCATAGCTCTCCTTGTTATCAAATCCCACCCACTCATTGTTCTTAAAGGCATATGGAACTTTCTGGTCTTCAATCCAGTTGATGGTGGTGCCCTTCAGGAAGCCACAGATCTAGACAACAAACAATTAGCTCATGTAGCTTTACAATTTGCAATACATTCTACACATATGATTGTATGGGTTTACTCCATTACTAAATTGTACCTCATAGTAGGCCCAGAAGCCAGCTTCACGTGTGTATGATCCAGCCGCTGCAGGGCCGTTAGCTGGGGCTCCAACACCAGTCTCTGATGATGTCATACGGAAAGTACGACCATAGGTAGCAAAACCCATCCTCAGCTTCTCCAGTGGGGTACCCTGGTCTCTCCAATACTTCATGGCAAAGTCCTAAAAAAATTGAGGGAAGAGGTGAAGTAGAATTCTGACAAAAAGTACTGCAGTTCATTTGTCTTTAAATGACTACTACTGTGTTCTTACGGTGTTAAAGTAGATGAGATCACCGGAGTCCTCAGAGCCGCGGTACAGAGGGCTGTTGTGTCCAGTGAACTGCTCCCAAGTTCCATGAAAATCATATGTCATCACATTGATGAAGTCCAGTTCTCTGAAGATAGGGAAAATGAGTTTGGTCATTTCAAAAAACCTTTGAAGAGCTCCAAGGTTCCTCTCTCAAGAGGAATTCAAGGCAACACACTCACTTGGCAATCTCAGCAATTTCATATGCGCCATCGATGGTTCCCTTTCCAGCAGCCACTGCAGCAGTCAGCATGAGCTGAGGCTTGCCGGTCTCCTTAGCTTCAGCTGCATAGGCAGCAACAAGTTCCTGCAAATGCACAGTAAAAATAAAGTAAGAAAGAAGTACAACATGATGTACAGTGTAACAGAATAAACAGCAGTTTAGTAATTTTAGTTAAAAAGTAAACCAAGAGATATCAGCACCCACCCTGCAGAGCAGAGTGAACCTCGGTTTGTCCTCTGGGGGACTTCCACGAGCTCCAGGGTACTCCCAGTCCAGATCCAGACCATCAAATCCATGAGTCCTCAGGAATTTGATAGAAGACTGGATGAACCTCTGGCGGTTGGCTGGAGTGGACACCATGATGGAGAACCTGCGGGAGAGATTGAGATCTGTTATCACCAATCATTTGAGTAAAATAGGCTAACAGCTCTTCTGCAGACCCTAGCTTTTGAAAAACAACTGGTTGCTATTTTAAAGAATTTACATGATTAATTACTTTATTAACACATTTTAAATCTTTATATATCAGCTGGATAGCTACCAAACCACATAACAACCACGTCTGGTTAACTATGTATTGTTGTGTTTTTCTGAACATACAGTGAAGCTAACTGGAAGGATCCAGTATTGAAATTAGCTAGGAGCTGAATGTAAAAAAGAACATCAGCTAAATGTACTTGCTGCTACAAGACTGCTACATTTACTTGTTTGATCGACATATATTTTGTCTCATATTTGGCACTGAGTCGAGTGCAATACATGGGACAAGTGCAATACTGTGTAGATCATTTGTTGTTGTATTTTCTGTTCATGTTTTTTGTTGGTGTTTTATGTGTCTGTGTTTACAGCCCTTGTAGTACTGCTGTCTAAAACAAATTTCCTGCAAGAGACAATAAAGTTTATCCTTATCCTTATTTAGCCAGATTTTTTGCCATAGTTCAGAATGTGGCTGATGGGACACTGGTCACATAATTCTCAGCACTCTTTTATTTGGTAAAGACAAGTGAAACATGCATAGTTATGGTGTAAAATGTACTCACTGTCTTGAACCGAAGTTCCATCCACCAACAGCCAGCAGAGTCTTCAGATGAGGATTCCTGGAAACAGCAGAGACAGTAGGTTTGGACAATGTCATATTACCATCACGCAAACATTTACTCTACTACAGGCTCCATGGATACAAGGGTGCCTCAATACTGGCCACTTACTTGTTTTTCAGGCTATTGAAAGACTTGTACAGGACATCATCATTCCATTCATAGGTAGTCAGCTCATTGTTATGGTTGAGGATGGAGAAGGCATAGATCAGGGTGGTACAGATGAAGGGGTCCACATTCTGTGGCAGGAACTTGCCCTCTCCAGGTCTGTACTGGGACCAGTTGGTGAAATAGCATATCATCTCATGGTCGGCAGTTGCTGTGTAGGGAGTAAAGGAATAGTAACAAAAGCAATGATTCCAGTGATACAGTACAAGTGCAAAGACAAATTAAATTATGCTATTTGGTATGATCCAAATAGTATCACAACTTACCCAGCTGGCAGAGCACCAGGCATAATCCTAAAAAATATGAAAAAGTATGAGTCAAAGAAGCGAAAATCACATAAAACGGTCAAATTGCTGAAAAAACAATAAGATAAATATTAAGATATAATTCAAATAAATTCTCATAATACCTGCAAGGATGGTAAGCTTGGTCATCTTAGTCTTAGTTCTCACAACTTCACGATATAACTGTAAAACAAAAAGTGACACAGGGTCAATGATAGAGGCAACAAAAGAAAGCAAAGCTATCCACACAAGAACCACAGTGATCAGACCAGGTACAATAAATAACTATACTATCAAGACAAGTTGTTTAGACTCACCTTGGGACTGGGTGACAAAGCTTAATATCGAGGTTTCAGCCTTTTATATCATCAACTGTGCAAAGAGAGGAGGAGTTGTCCCAGCCTGTGATACATTGGGGTTTATATACATATTGATAAGATCCTGCAAAGTTTGAACTACGTGTAGACAATAATTTACTCAGCACAACACTCTGTTCTCAGCCTGCACGCAACTCATGACCCGGTGTAATTTAGGTCATATCACTGATTATTATATGATTCATCAGCTAAAACTTCCTTGTAGTATTGTTTATCATAATCCTGATGTTTTACTTTTTTTTAATTTTATTAGTTTTGAATTCAATCAACTTAAAATATATGTACAACCATTTATCTATAAATAGTTTATTTGACCATTAAATATTCATTTGATGAAACATTAGTTTCATACTGCTGAAAATAAATTGCTTAGACAGACATCAAAGACATCAAATGGAATGTACTTTGATATAGTCACAAGACAAAGATTATCTTTGATCAATTTATTGATCATAAAATGTAATATAAATATGTTTTTCTCCGGGATGCTGTTTTTGCATATATAGAGTATTAATATCAGAAAGTAAACCATGAAATAAATACATGTGAGAAAATGTGCATTTGACAGTGACAAGTCCTGAAATGTTCTTTTTAGTGAAATAGAAGATACAGTAATAAATAAGTTAGTAGCTTGACAAGCAATTAATAAGTAAATAAATGAATGAATACATTTACAAGTAAAATTATGTTTTATTTAAAATAAATAACTTGTGTTTTTAAAATTAATTCAGTCATTTAAGCTCATCATGTATTAACGTTTTCCTTTAAATGGGTGTGAAATGTAAGTTCACATTTCAAAAGAAACTGAACAAAATCAATAATTATCACAATTTGTGATGTTTAATATGTGTTGACTGACTATCCAAAACTAATCAGATGCACACAAAGCTAGATCTATTTTGAACCAACTTTAGACAGCTTGAGACTCTCCTGCTCTAGTTTCAAGATTAACAGTTACAAGCACGTTATCACTCTGCTTTGTTGAACACTGGCCGTGACCATTGACCATCAAGATGTTCCAGAGCCAGCTGCTTATTTTTCTGAGATAATGTGGAGCCGCCGGTGCACTCCCGGTCACACAAGGTACACAGGGTGGACACAACAACAATGTAAACGTCTGTACAATATTAACTCCAGGATGTTGAGTTTACAATTATATGACGTGGGTAAAAGCAAGTCTGTAATCACCATAGCGATTGTGAATTAGTCTGAAACCTCTCAGTTCATCTTTGCTTTCCAAAAATTGTTATCAACAGGCACATACCTAAATGACGCTGGACACAATTGGATTGACCTCAAACCAATCAGACCAACGAAACTTTTTGGCGTATGTCTATCTTAGAATCTGGTATTCAGCTCTTATAATACTTGCACATTCCTCTGGTTCTCAGGCTAGGTATAAGCAGCACCTAGTGACAAACTTTTGACTTTTTAAATGAAACTGACTGGAGCCATGAATTAAAGACAATATTCACAACAATGTGTGATGCCTTATATGTTTTGATTCTGATTATACTATCACTATCAGCATGGAAAATATGTTGACTCAATTACATTTTCCTGTGTATCATATAGTACTGTATTTAAGTAGAGCTATATTATCTATATTAATCTATGGATTTCATTTGGTAAGTAATTAATTAATTATAATTTAGTCTACAAAATTATGAAAAAAAAATTGCTACCCGGTACATTCTTTTTCAACAAATTTCTGTCTGGTATTACCATATATATATATATATCATATAATAAGCATACATTGTATTGAACAGAGGTGGACAAAGTACACAACTTCACTACTTGAGTAAAAGTACAGATACTCATTGTCAAATATTACTCCAATACAAGTAAAAGTAGCTTAGTCAAAATATTACTTAAGTAAAAGTACTAAAGTATTTGCTTAAAAAATTACTTAAGTAAAAGTATTTTTAAAATATCTCAGGAAATACAGGAAAGTAGTTTTATTGTCATTATACAATACACTGATGTGATTCTGCTACAGACATGTTTATAGCTCAAAAATAAACACATTAAGGCAAGACTCAGCTACATTCAACAACAAATGAAATGTTTTCATATTGTACAGTAGTTATATTTCAACACACCTAACCCCTACCTTGGACTCTTTGAAACGAATTGTATAAAATACATGAACAGGAAGTCAACTTAATCATTCAACTGCACTGCAACAGTTGCCATATTTTTAAACCATTTAAAAATGGCAACTATGATACTACAAGCACATACGATTACGTTTAAAATTAACATTAGTAACATTAAGTACTTTTTCAGGTTTGAAGATGAGTTTTTGTAGTAAGTATAACAAACATTTAAACCGAAATGAATCAGTTTTTGTGACAAAAATGGGTTTGAGATAAGGCCACGGGTGCCTAGTGGGAGTTTCTCCAGTTTCTTCCTCCATTTCTTCATATGGCATGACGTAGTACAGGTACGGCAATACGACTAAGACAAACCATACGCAAATCAGCAGAAACAGTTTATTTTCTCAGAATTTTGCAACAAAAAAAATCTGACGTAAGCTCAAAAGTAGAGAGTAACGAGAGCATCAATAGAAATGTAGTGGAGTAAAAAGTACAATATTTGTCCTTCAAATGTAGGCTAGTGGAGTGAAAGTAAAAGTATCTCCCAAAAATAATACTCAAGTAAAGTACAGATACTCAAAAGCTGTACTTAAGTACAGTACTCAAGTAAATGTACTTTGTTACTGTCCACCACTGGTATTGAAGTGGCTTAAAGCAGCAGCAGGAGATACATTTGGAAACCTTTTTCAATTGAATGACTCATGCACACAACAGAGATGAATTACTGTAAAACAGAACATGTAAAACATGTCAAATCAGCAAACTCCCACTTTTAAATAATTTAAAAGTAATTAGAATGCATGAACAACCGTTCGAGATCATCTCTGACCAAGGCACACAATTTTAAGAGGGGAAAGGGAATTACGGGAAGCCTTTTCCAACCTGGCCCCTGACCCTACAAGCCGAACTTGCAAAGCAGCAAATCCACTTCCAGTTTAACCCGCCAAGCTCGCCCCACTACTACTTTGGGTAAGAGAGACCCGTACCCTCACGAATGCCCTTCATGTGACCCTGGGTGCCCAGTCAGTAACTGAGGAAGTGCTGAGCACAGTACTGGTGGAAACTGAGGGTATCCTGAATTCGAAGCCCCTTGGGTACACTTCTGCAGACATCTCCGATCCAGACCCCATCACTCCGAACATTCTCCTAATGGGGCAGCCAGACCCTTCCTTACCCCAGGTGGTGTATGCAGATACAGAGTTACTTGGCCGGCGTCAACTGTGGCCAGTTGGTAAGGTGGATCAAGTCTACCCTGGCAGCGTTGGACGGATTTGAGTAGCAGACGTGAGGACGAAAGACAGAACCTACACTCGGCCTGTCACACGTCTTGTTGAACTGCCTCCCCTCCCAGAAGCTACTAGTAACCCCCCTGATTAGTTACCCTTTCTCATGGACAAATTTATCTTAAAGTTCGTGTAAAGTAAGAATAAATATGTGTTCTGAGTTTGACATACCACAGAAAAAGTGTGTTGTTAACCACCCTGCCAAATTTGAATGATTAAAAAAATCGCCAAATATATGAAATTAGGCCTCAAAGTTGTGTAATAATCAGCCTCTGTCTCTGCTCCCAAACGCTGTGTTCGCTGAAACCCCCCCCCCCCCTACCAGGTGTCACCTGTCAATCAAAGTCATCACCTCTACTCAAAACATGGACGCTACTTCTGAGAGCTTTCTGCAGCTAGCTCAGTGGCTAACTCTGCAGCTAGCTCAGTTAACTGGCTAACTTTCTCTCCTGAGTTTCTCTCTGCCTCGACCGGTTGGGTTGAGACCCAACCGGTCGAGGCAGATGTCCGCCCACTTCTGAGTCTGGTTCTGCCTGAGGTTTCTTCCTGTTAAAAGGGAGTTTTTTCTCGCCACTGTTGCTCATGTGGGAATGTGGGGTCTTTTTAAAGTTAAAACCTGAAGAGTTTGTTTTAGAACCTGCTCTATGTGTTAAGTGCCTTGAGATAACTTTGTTGTGATTTGGCGCTATACAAATAAAGATTGATTGATTGATTGAACTGTAGATTGTAGTAGTAGTAGTGTTAGATGTAGTAACAATAATTGGCCACTACGCAGGTTAACCACTGAGGAGAGCGGACTCTCAGTCTTATATAGTAGGGGAGGGACCATGGTCACGCAGGCAGGCCACTACGTTAGAGAGTTTTTTGCAGGCTCAGACAATCAGGAAAAATGAGAGGCTGAGAAACAGTTTAAGACTTTATCTCCACAATTCAGTACTGCGTAGTTATCAACTTTTTCACATGTTTTTTGTAACCATTGTCCAACATGTTTTGTTGAGACTTTATTTGTTGGACAGACATTATTTCAGATGAATCCAGTTCACATGTTGAATAGGTTATAGACTGCATTTCATTTTATTTGGGAGTTACATTAAAGACTTCATTTCCCATGATGCTCTAGGAGCAAGAAGGTGGCCTAGCGTGATTACGTCAGGGGTTTTGTTTATGTTAGTCAGCCATGTTTGAACCTGAAAACTCGCACACGCTGTATGATTTCTCTTTTTCTTTATTTTACTATTACCAACTAAAGTACCTTAAAATGGAAGACAAACGTCTCGCTTCGTCATTCTTAGTTTGAAGATTAATTCTACAACATTTTGGTGCCGAAACCCGGGAAGCAGGAGATAATGGCCGACGAAGCTAGAGACACCGAGGAGCAGCAGTTACTGGACGATGTGGAACAACTTATTGAAAGGTCGAAAAGGAAGCGTCGAACAATACGGAGTTCCACAACAAGACTGTTGAATCAGATTGACGGTGAAGTATCAAAGAGAGACCCGGACATCGGCCGTGTGCGAGAGATGTTGGCCGTGTTGTCAGCAAAGGAGGACAGTTTGCGTGAGCTGGACCGCATAGCGGAGGAACACACTTCGCTGGAGGACGTGGAGGCGGAGATCGAAATCGCAGAGGATTACAGAGACCGCATTATCGGGATGAAGACGCGAGCTCACCAAGTGATCCGAGCACGTGAGACTGTGAATAAAGACGATCCCCGGCCTGCTCGGCTAAGTGATGTTAGCGCAAACACCGCTGGCTCTCAGCGCAGCAACCCGACCGTGAGACTGCCGAAGCTAATGATCGAGAAATTCAATGGAGACGTAAGTTTATGGCAGGAGTTTTGGAGTCAGTATGAGACTGCTATTCATAGCAATGATGCCCTTTGCAACAGAGAAAAGTTTACCTACCTGAAAACTTACCTTGCTGGAACGGCTGCAAAGGCAGTAGCAGGACTCACTCTGACAGACAGTAACTATGATGCTGCAGTTGCTATACTTCGAAGCAGATTTGGAAGGAAAGATCTTATTGTAAATGCCCACATGTCGAAGCTTCTGAATCTCACTCCTGTAAAGAAATCATCTGATGTCAGTGCACTGAGGCAGTTATATGATGACTGTGAAATTCAAATCAGAAGCCTAGAGTCACTGGGAGTGGTATCAGACACCTACGGAGGCATGTTATGCCCAATACTGCTCCAGATGTTACCAGAGGACATGGCTCTTGAGTACAGCCGTCAGAGAGGAGATCAGGATGAGTGGAAGGTGCCTGACGTGCTCAAATTTCTGCAAAAGGAGGTTCAGAGCAGAGAGAGAGCTTCGCAAATGATGAGATCATACAACCAGAGAGAGAACCAGTCTGCTCACAAAACATACAGCAAATCATATTCAACCAGTGACATGAAACTAAAGAAACCAAGCATGACATCTGCAGCTACACTACACACTGCCAACCAGAAGATACAAAACTGCCTGTTCTGTGATAGTGCTGAACATAAGTCTGAAATCTGTCCAGACCACCACGTGTCAGCACGTAAGGAAAAGCTGAAGAAGCTTGGCAGGTGCTTTGTGTGTTTGGGACCTAAACACATCGCAAGGTTCTGCAGGTCAAAGAGCATGTCATGTGCCACATGTGGAGGCAAGCATCATGTGGCCATTTGTGAAAAAACCGACGCATCCCCACCTGCTGTATCTGCCAACATGGACACTGTCATTTCCTCTGTAATTCCCCAAGCAGAAGAAGGCAAACCTGATATTGAGAACACTGTGCTGCTACAAACCGCCAAGGCATGGGTTGTAGGGCCCACCGGCAGGAAGGTGGTTCGCTGCTTGCTAGATGGAGGCAGCCAGGGGAGTTTTGTGCATGAGAATGTAGTGAGGGCGCTGCAGCTACCTGTTATTAGACAAGGGACACTTACCCTTCACACATTCGGCTCCTCTGCTCCTACAACGGTGAAGCGCAGCATAGTGAAGCTCAGCTTGGAGAATATCTGGGATAAACAGCAGAGAACTGAAATAGAGGCAGTTGTGACCCCCAAAGTTTGTACTGCACTGATGAAAGTCCCTGGTGAACATATACAGAGAGAAATGAATAAGAGAGGTCTCCAACTCGCAGACTTCGTTGGAGATGATGAACCTGAACTTTCTGTGCTAATTGGCTCAGATTACTACTGGCAGATAGTATCAGGCCGAGTAGAAAGACTGACAGAGAGCCTGGTAGCACTGGAGAGCACCTTTGGATGGACAGTGCAGGGCCCAGTAGCAGTGTCCAGCATGACAGAGACAACATGCATGCACATTCAGCTCAGCGAGGATGCACAGATTGACAAGCAGCTGCATGCATTCTGGGAGCTTGAGTCCCTGGGAATCACAAGTGAGAAGTCTGAGAGCTCAGATGATGTGGAAGCGTTGCAGCGGTTCGAGGAAACTTCCATCTTCAAGGATGGGCGTTACCAAGTGGAGTTGCCATGGAGACAAAACCACCCTCCACTTCAAGACAATTACCGCATCGCAAAAAAGAGACTGGAGAGTTTGAAAAGGAAACTACGAAAGGATGTCACACTCTACAGCAGATACAATGATGTTGTGGAGGACTACTTAAAACAAGGAATGGCTGAGGATGTGACAAGGGAGCGCACATCCTCACCAAGCAGTCAGACATATTACTTACCTCATCACGCTGTACTGAGGGAGGATAAGGTGACAACAAAATTGCGGGTCGTCTTTGATGCTTCATCCCACGAAGATGGAAGTCCCTCACTAAATGACTGTCTCTTAACAGGTCCCAATCTGAATCCAGATCTGATGAGTGTTTTGATTAAGTTTAGACTGCATGAAATTGCATACATGGCAGACATTAAGAAAGCATTTCTGCAGATTTCACTCTCAGAAAGAGACCGGGATGCTGTAAGATTTCTGTGGTTCACAGGCCCACCAACAGAAGAGAAGGACGAGAAGCTGCGCATTCTTAGGATGACACGAGTGGTGTTTGGAGCTTCATCAAGCCCATTCTTACTCGCAGCCACCATCAGGAAGCATTTGAGACAATATGAGCTTGAACACCCACAAGTGATAGACACCGTCAGCTCCTCACTTTATGTGGATGACTTTATTTCAAGTGCGAGTGAGGTGACAGAGGCACATGCAGTGACGACCACAGCCAAGAACATCATGTCTGCTGCAGGCATGGAGCTATGCAAATGGATGACGAACTCTCCTGAGCTGAAAGAAAAATGGCAGGAGAGCTCACTGGATTGCGCTGCACAGCTAGAAACACACGGGTCAGTGCTGAAGGTTCTGGGCTTGGTCTGGAGACCTGTCACCGATGATTTTGTGTTCGACCTCAGGGGGCTGCTTGATATTCTGAAAGAAAGAGAAAACACAAAACGAAGTGTTCTGCAGTCTTCTGCTCGCATTTTTGACCCTCTAGGATTTTTGACCCCTTTCACTATCAGGATAAAATGCTTGTTCCAGGAGATGTGGGAAAGAGGGCTTAGGTGGGATGAGGAACTGCCGCCTGATTTGACAAAGAAATGGCAACAGTGGTGCTCAGAGCTCCCCCAACTGCACCAGCTGTCAATCCCACGTTGGTACAAAACACACATGCAGCAGCAGGACAGTCAAAATTTAAGGCTACATGTGTTTTGTGACGCAAGTGAGAGGGCTTACAGTGCAGTTGCTTATCTCCAAGGAGAAACAAAGGATGGAAAGGTGACCATAAGCCTGGTTGCATCCAAGTCCAGAGTGGCTCCACTCAAAAGAATGACACTGCCACGCCTGGAGCTGATGGGAGCTGTAATAGCAGCGAGGCTTGGGAGCACCCTCATGAAAGCACTGCAGCTGGACAAGATACAACTCAGACTATGGACAGACTCAATGATAGTGCTACACTGGATTCGCAGTTCCGCTCATAGGTGGAAACAGTTTGTAGCAAATAGGGTGACAGAAATCCAGACTCTAACTGACCCACAGTCATGGTCTCACTGTAAAGGAAAAATGAATCCAGCTGACCTTCCCACCAGAGGACTAACGGTGCAGGACTTGAAGCAGAGCGCACTGTGGTGGAAAGGGCCTTGTGTTCTGATATCACCTGATCAGTCAGAGAGCACTCAGGAAGATGTTCAAGAAGATGAGGTAAAGTCTGAACTCAGATCCAAACACCAGATTGTTGTACCTTTTAAAACCTGTTCTATGTCTGGAGAAGTACAGTAAACTAAAAACAGTGCTCCGAGTGACAGCCTGGATAAAGAGGTTCATCACCAACACTCGCTCAAGCACAAAAATGAGTGGTGAACTGACAGCAGAAGAGCTGAATGAAGCAGGAAAACACTGGATAAAGGTGATTCAGAACCAGAGGTTCAGCTCAGAAATTGACCTGCTCAAGGCAGGAAAAGGCCCAAATTCTGACTCCAGAATCCGAGAGCTAAAACCATTTCTGGATGAAGATGAGCTGCTCAGTGTGGGAGGAAGGCTCCAGCATTCGGATCTCTCTTACAGAGAAAAGCACCCATGGATTTTGCCCAGCGATCACAGATTTACAGAAATGTTAGTGCAATATCAACATGAGAAGATAATGCATGCAGGGGTACGAGACACTTTAGTGCAGACGAGAGAGAAGTATTGGATTTTGAGAGCACGACAAGTAGTCAAGAAAGTGTTGTCAAGATGTGTGCTTTGTAAAAAATTCAAGGCAACGGCGGGACAACAGACTACTGCACCGCTACCGAAGGACAGAATAACAGAGTCACCGCCATTTGAGATCACGGGTGTGGACTTCGCAGGGCCACTCTATGTGAAGGCGCAGAACTCCATGACAAAATCCTACATAGCGCTGTTTACTTGCGCTGTAACCAGAGCAGTGCACTTGGAGCTGGTCTCAGACCTATCTACAGAGAACTTCCTGTTAGCACTAAAAAGATTCATCTCAAGAAGAGGATTATGCAAGGTGATCTACTCAGATAACGCTAAGACATTCAAGAGAGCTGATCAGGATCTAAAGGAGCTCTGGAAAGGCATCAAAGACCCACAGCTACGAGAGTTCTTCTCAGAGAAGGGCATCGTCTGGCGGTTCATCGCTGAAAGAGCAGCCTGGTGGGGGGGATTCTGGGAAAGGCTTGTAAGGTCAGTCAAAATTATTCTCAGGAAGGTGCTTGGCAGAGCTAGACTCAAATTTGAAGAAATGTGCACCATTCTGACTGAGGCAGAAGCCATCATAAACTCGAGGCCGCTCACTTATGTGCACAATGATGTGGATGAACCACAGCCGTTGACACCTGCCCACTTCTTGGTGGGTCAGAGACTGACTTGCTTACCTCCTAAGCCCTTTCCAGCTGATACTAACCATCCAACAGCAAACAAGGAGGAGATGACACGGAGGTGGCGTTACAGACAAAGACTTATGACTAACTTCTGGAACAGATGGCGGAGAGAATATTTATTGGACTTGAAGTCGGCCCATCGCTGTGACATCCCGCAGCCTTCTCTGCTGAAGGTGGGAGATGTTGTACTCATTGGAGAGGATAACACACCAAGGCAGAGCTGGAGGCTGGGAAGAATTCAAGAACTCTTTCCAGGGCGTGATGGCCTAGTAAGGTCATGTACAGTTCGAACCAGCTCAGGCACCCTTCTGAGGAGACCAATACAACTGTTATATTCTTTAGAAATTTAGATAAACTGTAGTTTATCGGGGGGGAGGATGTTGAGACTTTATTTGTTGGACAGACATTATTTCAGATGAATCCAGTTCACATGTTGAATAGGTTATAGACTGCATTTCATTTTATTTGGGAGTTACATTAAAGACTTCATTTCCCATGATGCTCTAGGAGCAAGAAGGTGGCCTAGCGTGATTACGTCAGGGGTTTTGTTTATGTTAGTCAGCCATGTTTGAACCTGAAAACTCGCACACGCTGTATGATTTCTCTTTTTCTTTATTTTACTATTACCAACTAAAGTACCTTAAAATGGAAGACAAACGTCTCGCTTCGTCATTCTTAGTTTGAAGATTAATTCTACAACATGTTTAGAAGTAAATCAATAAATTGACTTCACACAGACTTTAAATTTGGGGTGGCTGTACAAAAGTGTGACTAGGTCACTATAAGTGGTACTATCTCTTTATTGGTTAGTTCATAATACTCAGGCATAGTTCGGTCACGTATAGAGGGGCCTAATCTCACATGTTCTCCATAGGAGTCAGTTTGATTCTCCTATCGACAGAGTAACAGCTTGTATGCGTTTGTGAAGAATGTAAATTGAATTTCTTTATCATATGATGGATAATTTGTATTTCATATTTTCATTAGCATGTTAGCTTAGTATTACGAACTAAATTAGATTACCATCAAAGATGTCCATTTCCTCTGGTAATGGGTTAGCTGTGTGTTGCATGCAAGGCCTGTATGCTGGCAAGGGCCCCTATATTAATATGCTATTTCTGTAATGTTTCTGGTATATGCCTGTAATATTGCTGTAGTATTCCTGTAATACTCTGTTAATATTTTTGTGATATTTAGAGTTGTTCAGCCTAAATTGTGTTTCATTTTATTTCTTTCACCATAGCTTACATTATGTATCAGTTACTGTTACAAAGTACTGATATTCCATTCTGTTGTTATTGTATTTAGGCAACCATACAATGTACATACTCAGTGCCTACCTGGGCCTGCCTACCGTGTCCTTATCGACTCCCTACAGGTGATAGTCAAATCCTATATATCCTGATCCAGCCATCTACCTCATCGTTCACACAGTCCTTCACACACACACATATATATTGATATATATATATATTAGGGCTGTCAGCATTAACGCGTTAATCGCGAATAGATTAATGCAATTTTTTTTGATCGCATTTTAATTTTGCAAGCCTTTTTGTCCCTTCTACTCACCCGTAGACAGCTCCTCTAGCTGTAGCACTATGCTTTCAAGTGGCCTCCTGCAGTAAACCTACCGCGGTGATGGAAAGTAAGAGAGCTACTGGACTTTTGAACGGCTTGTTTAACTTTAAAAAACTTCGAGACGGTTCAGTTGACAAGTCAAAAGTAAAATGCAACCTGTGTCAAACGGAGTGCATCGAGTTTGAGTTAGCACCTCCACGCTAAACACCCAGGTGCAGCCAAGCGAGCCTCAGCTTCACCAAAGTACCATTTTGGAGTGTGGGAGTCGCAGCAGAGCCGTGATTGATTCCCAGTTAAGACACTCTGGTAAGACATGCTTTACATTATGGGCTTAAAACTGCCTTGAAATGTAAAATAACAGAATTTCAAAACGCGATTAATCGTGATTAACTATGGAAATTCTGCAATTAATCTCAATTTTAAAAATTAATCGTTTGACATCCCTAATAAATATATATATATATATATATGTATATATATATTTGTGTTGGTTTAATGTCATTTGAAATTACATTTGTACCATTTTTTACCAAAAAAGTACCTGAATATGTCAAATGGTGTAGCCACCAAATAATGAAATTACATATTTTATCCACCTACAGTGTATTTAAGTGTTTCTACATTTAAATTTTTAAAGCATTTTGTCAATATTGAGCAGGACATATCCTAAAAACAAACATTTTACCTAATTAACTGTGTGACATAGTGTTGAATTGCAAAAGTGGATTATTGAAGAAAGGGACACTGAAAATCAAATATGACAGTCAACAAGGTTCAGTGAACTTGGTTTCTTAGAAGTTTAGAAAAAGGAACATCTGACATTAGTGTTGATGCATCAGTTTAGTGATTTGTATCATATTTTGGTAGGGTAGCATTACACGGGGAAGAAGAAATTCACGTCATTGTTAGAGGTGAAAGTTCCAGTCATGAATCATAAAAGTATTCATGGCAGTGCATAATTAATAAAGTACTTCAATTAATCAATTTGTATAGTGCCAAATCACAACAAAGTCATCTCAAGGCACTTTACACGTAGAGCAGGTCTAAACCGTATAATTTTCAGAGACCCAACATTCCCACATTAACAAGCACTTGGCGACAGTGGCAAGAAAGAACTCCCTTTTAAAAGGGAGAAACCTCAGACAGAACCAGGCTCAAAGTGGGTGGCCATCTGCCTCGACCAGTTGGGGTAGAGAGGAGAGAGAGGAATGCTTCAGTTTGCAATCTGCACTGTATATTATATATTTCCTAAGAACAAGCATTGTAGCTATGCATGTATAATGACACCTTCACTGAGGTAAATGATTGTATACAGATTGGATACAAGAACATTTTTACAGTCTGTTTAATGACGGACATTTGCATTGGTTGTAATACACATTGTCTTTACTCATGCCTCATGCCTCATCGCTCATGCCTCGTGACTCATGGCTCATGGCTCATGGCCAGACGCAGCATTTGCAGCTGTCATTAAAGACAGATCCAGTTCCGCAGTGCCTCAAATGGGTGACGCCAGCAGCGCACATGTAGAAGGTGGACTTGTTGTCTGGGTTGGCGTACAGACCGTCAGGTTTGCCATTACAGAATCCGGGCCCTGGAGCATGGGTGGTGGTGGTGGTGGTTGGTTTGGTGGTGCTAGCACCAGGTTTGGGGGTGGTGGTAGGGGGAAGTGGGGGCAGCACTGAATGGTAAAGGGAGAGGAAATGTATATTACATTTGTGTATAACCTGACTATGACTAATCTTAACAGCACTGTACATGACTTTATTACTGCAACAGGTTCATTACAACCCTCTCAAGATCGTGTTATAAAAGAATTCCATTTTGAACATGCATGTATGCATTTTTTTCTGATAGTGCAGAATATAATTCATAATTGAATGAATTCTTAAAGATGATCTGGGATGATGAAAGTATTCATCAGTCAGTCTCTCATGGTCACAGCATATAACTGGACTTATATCATATGATGATACAAGATTCAACTTTTGGAAATATTCAAAAGAGTCCATGGGTAATAATTAGTATAATCACTACAGTCAGATAACTTTAATGAATAAATCTGTACAAAAAATGCTTTTGACATACCAATATTAAGAAGTTTGTTGAGATGATACATCAGAGGGTGTGGTCCCTCTCCACAGAATCGTCCAGCAAAGTCATCCAAATCGAGGGCCCACACAAAGGCACCGCCAAACTTCTGTTCCTTCAGGTATCGCACCTATAGGGACAAAAATGTATGGAATTTAGTATGAATACTTTGGATAGCCTGTCAGTGTGTTGAAAATATACAGCTGAAGTGCCACCAACCTTGGTCTCAAAGCTCTCCTTGTTATCAAATCCCACCCACTCATTGTTCTTAAAGGCATATGGAACTTTCTGGTCTTCAATCCAGTTGATGGTGGTGCCCTTCAGGAAGCCACAGATCTAGACAACAAACAATAAGTTCATGTAGCTTTACAATTTGCAATACATTCTACACATATGATTGTATGGGTTTACTCCATTACTAAATTGTACCTCATAGTAGGCCCAGAAGCCAGCTTCACGTGTGTATTTTCCAGCTGCTGCAGGGCCGTTAGCTGGGGCTCCAACACCAGTCTCTGATGATGTCATACGGAAAGTACGACCATAGGTAGCAAAACCCATCCTCAGCTTCTCCAGTGGGGTACCCTGGTCTCTCCAATACTTCATGGCAAAGTCCTAAAAAAATTGAGGGAAGAGGTGAAGTAGAATTCTGACAAAAAGTACTGCAGTTCATTTGTCTTTAAATGACTACTACTGTGTTCTTACGGTGTTAAAGTAGATGAGATCACCGGAGTCCTCAGAGCCGCGGTACAGAGGGCTGTTGTGTCCAGTGAACTGCTCCCAAGTTCCATGAAAATCATATGTCATCACATTGATGAAGTCCAGTTCTCTGAAGATAGGGAAAATGAGTTTGGTCATTTCAAAAAACCTTTGAAGAGCTCCAAGGTTCCTCTCTCAAGAGGAATTCAAGGCAACACACTCACTTGGCAATCTCAGCAATTTCATATGCGCCATCGATGGTTCCCTTTCCAGCAGCCACTGCAGCAGTCAGCATGAGCTGAGGCTTGCCGGTCTCCTTAGCTTCAGCTGCATAGGCAGCAACAAGTTCCTGCAAATGAAATAAAGTAAGAAAGAAGTACAACATGATGTACAGTGTAACAGAATAAACAGCAGTTTAGTAATTTTAGTTAAAAAGTAAACCAAGAGATATCAGCACCCACCCTGCAGAGCAGAGTGAACCTCGGTTTGTCCTCTGGGGGACTTCCACGAGCTCCAGGGTACTCCCAGTCCAGATCCAGACCATCAAATCCATGAGTCCTCAGGAATTTGATAGAAGACTGGATGAACCTCTGGCGGTTGGCTGGAGTGGACACCATGATGGAGAACCTGCGGGAGAGATTGAGATCTGTTATCACCTGTGTAGATCAGGAGTGATTGAGTACACTTTCCTTTGTTGTTGTATTTTCTGTTCATGTTCTTTGTTGGTGTTTTATGTGTCTGTGTTTGCAGTCCTTGTAGTACTTCTGTCTACAACAAATTTCCCACAAGAGACAATACATTTTTCTTGATCCTTATTTAGCCAGATTTTTGTCACAGTTCAGAATGTGACTGATGGGACATTGGTGACTTTATTTGGTAAAGACAAGTTAAACATGCATAGTTATGGTGTAAAATGTACTGACTGTTTTGAACCGAAGTTCCATCCACCAACAGCCAGCAGAGTCTTCAGATGAGGATTCCTGGAAACAGCAGAGACAGTAGATTTGGACAATGTCATATTACCATCACGCAAACATTTACTCTACTACAGGCTCCATGGATACAAGGGTGCCTCAATACTGGCCACTTACTTGCTTTTCAGGCTATTGAAAGACTTGTACAGGACATCATCATTCCATTCATAGGGTGTCAGCTCATTGTTACTGTTGAGGATGGAGAAGGCATAGATCAGGGTGGTACAGATGAAGGGGTCCACATTCTGTGGCAGGAACTTGCCCTCTCCAGGTCTGTACTGGGACCAGTTGGTGAAATAGCATATCATCTCATGGTCGGCAGTTGCTGTGTAGGGAGTAAAGGAATAGTAACAAAAGCAATGATTCCAGTGATACAGTACAAGTGCAAAGACAAATTAAATTATGCTATTTGGTATGATCCAAATAGTATCACAACTTACCCAGCTGGCAGAGCACCAGGCATAATCCTAAGAAATATGAAAAAGTATGAGTCAAAGAAGCGAAAATCACATAAAACGGTCAAATTGCTGAAAAAACAATAAGATAAATATTAAGATATAATTCAAATAAATTCTCATAATACCTGCAAGGATGGTAAGCTTGGTCATCTTCGTCTCAGTTCTCACAACTTCACGATATAACTGTAAAACAAAAAGTGACACAGGGTCAATGATAGAGGCAACAAAAGAAAGCAAAGCTATCCACACAAGAACCACAGTGATCAGACCAGGTACAATAAATAACTATACTATCAAGACAAGTTGTTTAGACTCACCTTGGGACTGGGTGACAAAGCTTAATAACGAGGTTTCAGCCTTTTATACCATCGACTGCAAAGAGAGGAGGAGTTGTCCCAGCCTGTGATACATTGGGATTTATATACATATTGATAAGATCCTGCAAAGTTTGAACTACGTGTATACAATAATAATTTACTCAGCACAACACTCTGTTCTCAGCCTGCACACAACTCATGACCCGGTGTAATTTAGGTCAATGATCATATAATTTATTACATGATTCATCAGCTAAAACTTCTTTTATTAGCTTTAAATTCAGTCAATTTTAAATATATTTACAACCATTTATTAGTTTGATGAAACATTAGTTTCTTATTACTGGAAATAAATTGCTTACTGTAATATGGTCACTGGACAAAGATTATCTTTGATCAACTTATTGATCATAAAGTGTAATATAAATAAGTTTTTCTCTGGGATCCTGTTTTTACATATAGCATGTTCAGAGTATTAATATTAAAAAGTGAACAATTAAATGAATACATGTGAGAAAATGTGCATTTGACAGTGACAACTCCTGAAATGTTCTTTTTATTGAAATAGAAGATACAGTAATAAGATGGTAAAATGGATTAAAAGCAGAAAAAACGAATGTGTGCAAGTTAGTCATACATTTATTTTCACATTTGTAACCCCTTTAAATTTGACTAAACTATATGGAAACAAAAAAAGTAGTATAACATCATGGGCCCATTTCTGTGTTTGAACTGATGTTTATGTTTTTATATGTACCACCTGCACATTCTTGGAGCTTATCTTAAAAAAAAAAATTAAAAATCGAATTAAAACTTCTATCCTGAGAGATAAAGATGGTTACTGCTGTAATACAGTAGCAGTTTCAATCACTCATTGCTTCAGGTTATTGGTGTGTTCAGACACAATGCAAAGTCAGTTTTTTGTGTGGTGTGTGAATGCAAAGATTGAAGTAGACTGCCCCAGGCCACATGAATTTGCATCAGTGTGAGTTGAAAATATTTCAGCGTATCACAGGGCTTTATGAATGTATTTCATGTGCTGAGAGGAGAGGGGAAAAGGACAGAGACTGGAGGGAAAGAACAGAAAGAACCAGAGTCTCTGGTGAGTTCTGGGTTTAGTCAGAAGCTGAACTGAACACAAACACACAGAAACTCTCCTACGGTCGGTTCCTGCTGTTGTTAGCTAGCCTACATCTTATGTATTACAGTTTATTTTGGCTGTGTTATGGAAATTAAACACATACAATCCAGATGCCATATGAATGAACTGATGTGAGTAACACAACTTGAAAATTCACTCTTCATTCTGTCTGACCACAGCTTTAAAATTCCAACAGCCTTCTATTTCCTGGTTTCTTATTTCTAGTGTTTTTCCTATTGTAATTAAAACACTTTCCTTTGAATGATTGCCTATTCAAACAATTTAATAGTCAGTCATTCATTGGTAATGGTAATGAGCAGACAGAGGAGGTATAGGTATAAAATTTGCTCAGTTCTTTTAGTTTAATGCAGATTGTTCTGGGCACTGAATTTTAAATGGTCTCCAAAGCAGAGAAATCTCTCTCTAAGATAACTGACTGACACAACATTGGCATGGGGTCACACAGTACAGCAGCGTCACCTTGCCAGACTGCAGAAGAGCCTGTTGCCTCACAGATGAAACACAGAGACTGAGGTCCTCTAGCATTCACATTTAGAGGGCAAAGCTCTCCCACACTCTGACTGAGTGAATGCAGTTTGCAGTTTCCAATCTGTCCATTAACCTGTCCTGTAGTCTCCACTCCTACATCTTTCCAATCCCTACACTCTGCTCTCTCAACCTTCAATAAAATCTCAAAAGAAAACAACCACCAAGAAGAGTAACTGTAATGCTATTTCTATTTGGGTATGTGTCCCTTCAAAAATCAGCAAAAATTGAGCCTAGATTATTTATCCAAAACAATTAGTAATGTGAGTATTTGTAATAGTATTAATCTCGACAGAGCAATGATCTGAAGATGATTTATTGCTCCCGATTTCTAGTTCCAAGCTGTTTATTAGGTGCTGAAGGGCATGTGAGATTGCCAAATATGAGGTCACACATTCTGACAGGTGATCAGGGAAATACTGGTTTCATCTTTGGCAATGCAACAAATAACACAATGTGCCACGAAGACACAAATGAGTTCACACAGTGCTGATTAAGCCTATCACTGCCAGTAAATCTCTCTGTATTTTACACAATAACATTTTTTTTAATCTGGTGTCTGTGGCTGTTTTTCCACATTGGTGCAGCAGTAGTGATGATTTTTGCTTGCTCCTAAAGTTGGATATTTGGGTTTGCAGAATGATGTATGTGCAGAGTTGGACACTAGAAACTGTTTTCACTTTCATCTGCTGAAAGTGGAACGTTTCTCTCCGCATTAAAAATCAGATTTTTATGGTTAGGCCGACAAGCATGATTTGTGACTTCACGACTAGTTTGGAAGACCAGTCCAGTATGCAACTTACACAAGTATGATAGGGAAACCAGAAGGCTCCAATGCACAAACACAGAGAATGGACATTACAGTCAAGAAAGAGACATCTTGCATCCAACTGTTAAACATATGTAATTTAATCTTTCTGCATATTTATAGGTTCTGACAATTTTAATGAGGGAGGAGTAGACACAACGTTATGAATTTTAAAATAGTCATTATACTTTTTTAACACATTTCTGAAAAAGTATCTTTAACATTAGCACTTACGTACTTAGGAAACTGCATTGTTTATCTCGCTGTCTTCTTTCTCACCTTCATTGCTGTCAGTGGAATAGTATAACCCAACAGCAGGAATGTGTATCGTACCACCTGCGTGCTGCTGCATGACAAGGGCGTACAAAAAAGATAGGAGGGCCATTTATCCAAATAAGTGGCCTGACTCTGTGGTAGGTTAAATAGGCTAAATACCCAGTTGTCTTGCTAACACTATGGAGAGTGAACTGTAAAGCTGAGCCAGACTTCCAACAGTTGAGAAAGTAAACATTTTATACCGAGTTAGGGCAGACCAGTTAAAAAAAAACTTATTAAAATCTGATTTTATGAATCCAATATAAGTTGATAAATATGAGTTGGCCATCCACCAAAGAAGCCTGAACCTCCTCTTGTCCTCTGCGGGGGACTTCTATGAGATCCAAGGTACATCCAGTTCAGAGGTGGATCATCAAATTCTGGAAGACTGGATGAAATTCTAGTGGTTGGCTGGAGTGGACACCCTGATAAAGAACCTTGGGAAATGTGTTTAATGTTAAGAAAGCACTTAGTAATATTATTCTACAATTCACAGCTAATAATCTGAAAATGTACTTGCAAAAAACAAAAGTTAGATTTATTTAATATGACTGTTTTCATCTAAATGAATGCCCTTTATCATTCTCTGATTTTAACAAAGCATTAAGTACACAATCAAAATTTGAGTGGTTATAAAGAAGCACACCTTTGTTAAACAAAGCATAAATACTCACTGAGTTGATCCAAAGTTCATCAACCAGTATGGTCTTCAGATCAGCTTCCTGGAAAACACATGTAGTTGTTAACAAATACTTGTTTATCATAAAAAAAATATATATGCATATTGCTGAATGGGGATTTTAAAATGTCATGTTTCAATTTTAATCACAAGCTTCAGGAGCTGAAATTCTTACTTATTCTTCAGGTCATTGAAGGTGTTGCACAAGGTCTAATCATTCCCTTCATATGTAAGCAAATCTTTTCTCTTTTTTTTTTGTTTTTTTAACAAATATGTTTATTATGATTTTCCATACACTACAAACAGTGGCCAACATTGCCCTCATATTAACCTCAGATGGATATTTAGCATATGTCCTTTCAAGATTGGACAGTTCACCCTCTAATTTCCTTTGGGCTTCCAGAGATTTGTCGGATGTCTTTCAGTCATCTAGCTGTATCCATCACACGCTGGCGGTCGCTGAAGTTATGAAACCTTACAATCATGGCACGAGGAAGCCCGGTCTCAGGAGCCTGTGTGCCCTCTCCAGCTTGACGCGTCCCACTTTGGTGTCGAGCTGCAGGATCTGGGGTATCCATGTCTCCATGAACTTTGTTGCATTCGTCCCCTCCAGCTTCTCAGGCAGACCTATAGGCCTAACGCCTAGGTTTTTGCGTCGGCCTCTGTTTTCATAATCATGAAGGCGCTCCGTTAACTCGTTAGCCGTCTTTTCCAGAGCTAGCAGGTGTTTTTCAGCATCAGCCGAAGTGTTTTCCACCACCAGGATCCTCTGCTCCGCTTCGCCGACACGTTCGGTGACTTTTCTCAAACTCTGGGAAATGTTGGTTTTGATGTAAAGTGCCATCTTCTCCAACTTTTCATCCATCATAAGAGCAATATTTGCCATCATTACTTCCAAAGCTTTGTTCAAGCTCAAGTCTGTTTCCGTGCTAACACACGGAGGGCTAGCTTCAGCTGCTAGCATAGCATCGTCGACAGGAGGAGAGGCTGCTGGTGCATCTATCTTCCTAACAGTGTTTTTTGGAGGCATTTTGCCGGCAGCTTTGCTTCACAATTGATCCAGGAACATCACCCGGAGCAAATATTCCGCTTTGCATAAGTTTAAATGCCAGTAAAAATGATTAAACAGGATAGTGTGCCAGAGCTCCGACAAAACGCAGCTACCCAGGTGCTTGCATAACTAGAAGTTCCTCATTTCTGTTTTTGATAATGGAGTAATAATAGATGAGGTGGGTGCACAGGGAGCATGTATTTGTTAGTCTCTGGTCTGTACTGAGACCAGTTGGTGAGTTGGTAGCAGACCATCTGCTCGTAGTAGTTAGAACTCATTATCAAATGTTCAGGCATTATCAGGACTTTACTGTAGCTCAGGCATTCTGTGTACAACCATCAGAGTGCAGTTGAATAATAAAAGTGATTATGGGTGTAATTCACCTAGTTGGTACACCAGCACACACAAGCATGAAGAAGGAGAAACATAAGAGATAGCTTTACATTGTGAACAGGATAGCATTACCTGCTAGAACAGGTCATTTCAAAGCTCACTTTTATCTCTGTTTCCTAAAGTACACTAAAAACAGTCTAGCTAATTAGACAATAGACATTGGTGGTGACTGTTCAATCAAACAAGGTTATGTTAGCTATAAAGATTTCATGTTTAAATTGAACTAATAACTGATTCGCATTGTTTCAGCAATTCATAAGAGAGCCAATAACATAAATTGGACCTGTATCATGTTCTTGAAAACAGAATTTTACTTGAATGATTAATATCTTTAACTTCAGTTTGTGGACTCTCCAGGAGGATGGCACACTTAAGAGTAATTACTGTCTACAGAAAAGTAGGCTAATAGTGCTGATTTCCCAGTACAAGCTTACTTTGTACAAGTTTTCCAGCCTAATACAAACATTACAGCACTGTGGAGGAGGGGAATATCAGTCATCAGTCATATCATCAAAGGAAGCAGTAATGACATGAAATGTACAGAGTACAAAAAGGGATAAGATAAGTTACACCAGACCTTAACTTGCATGGAGATAAGCTATTGTATTTGGTATAAACAAAATGGCATATTACTGAAGAAACATAGATATGGGACTCAATTTAGGTCATGGCATGACTGAGTAAAGCTTCTTGCCACTGTTCACTCCAGCAGAAAATGCACTTTCTGGAACAATTTAAACTGTAGATTTAAATTGTAAAAAAGGAAAATACTCAACACTGTCCGCAAACCACATGCTATGTTTGCTATGTTTTCATCTTCAATTGTTAGCAGGTGTCACTGATTATCACCATGGAAATAAAGTTCAACAAGGATATTATTTCCTCACACTGTTTTCGGAACAAAACATTTACATATTGTTGATATGGAGAACATTTCTCTACACACTCACTTTTAACAGCTGCCTGCTGCTGGAAACAAAGTGCTAAAATCTGTGATTTAACATTGCCTTATTTTGTTATTAGATATGATTTTTTTCTGATTATGAAATTCTGATGGTTCTTTGTAGCTTCTCTGGGTAGTATGTTATAGATGGGTATAGGTCTTGTTTTAAGTACCAAACCTGGCAACCTTACATGACAATATGACTTCTGAAAGCTGCACACAGTCACTGTATCCAACTGTTTCACTCTGCTTTCAGTCTTTATGCTCATCTTTTCTTAAAACATACTTTTTGGAGAGCTTTTCAAAAATTGATTTGATTTTATTCACTGCCTGAAATGCTGATTTTCATAGACTTATGGATTTTATGAATCTTACTGATTGCTCTTTTGCTGGTGATACTGTAGTTTGTTTTATCAACTGCTCTGATTGGCCTGTATTTGCACTGCATTCATGATTATGATTTGCTTGTTTTAATTCTGCTGCTATGTATGACCTGCTGCTTTTTATTTCATACCTAGTGTGAAGCGCTTCGTAACTTGCGTTTAGAAAAGTGCTCTACTAACAAATATGGCGATGATGATGATGATTATTATAAGCAAGGCTAACCAGGTCATGCACTTTACTCACAGAAATGAGACTGATTCTATCACTTTTAGAAAAAAAGCATATAAACCAGTTTGTTTAAATGTTAAACACTTCTAACACGTCTTCTTCTCCCAAGCCATGAACAAAAATTGAACTGTGCAAGGACAATTAATAGGCCATAAAAATCCATTGTACATGAATTGGCTGAACTTTAAAGGTCGGAGCTTACGTATATATTACTTTATCTCTGTTTTGTTGTCAGAATTTGAAGAACATTGAACCTATCAGTTTGGAAACCTTGCTATTATTAATTAATCATGGTGCAGTAAATGATTAATCCTTTGATTGATAACATGGTTATATAACTCACATTTACGTATGTGGTGACTTGGATGTGACAGCGTGTATTTAAAAAAAATGTTTTATTGACAACAACCATAAAGGTCCTGGAAGTCAGCTCATCTATGACAGAAGAAAAGATCCTGTGTGGTAGTTGATCTGCCACATAAACACTTTTTGTGCCACATGGCAGGAACGTTTATTCTTCTGATGTTTGAAGATGATGGTTGGATCAAGTGAGCAACTATTGATTTGACTACCAACAAAACACTGTGTGACACTATTTAAAAAGTTATATATATTATAAATATACATTTTCATTGTTTTTGTGAAATGCATATGTTAACATTCACTTTCATCTATGTATTTTTAGGATCTCTGTATGCTCTTTATCCTCATGTTCTCCTTAGATTGTTTTCCTATTACAGTGTATTTGCCCTCACTAGAGACAGTATCATATATATTCAATATATTCTATACCATGCTTGGATCTATACAATACTTACAGCTTATATTATGCATATTCTACTGTATATATTTGGTATCTTTGGGCATCAATTAGAAACCTCGGGAAGTTGCTTGCCAGGGCAATGGAGATACTCTGAGTCTGGACCCATCATTTTTTTCCACTGCTGATATAACATTTCTGACATCTGGAATAAAACTGGAATGCACCCAAACCTATTAGAAATGCTACAGAATTTGAGACTTTAGCATATATGTATGGATACAAACAATAGTTAGTAGTTCTGAAGGTGCTGTACTGTACTGCACCTCGTAAAATGAACAGCGGCCTGAGCTGATAAGCCTGTAAACAGAACGTTTGGACATTGAAATCAGTGGCCAAAAGGCTACAAGGCTGGTAGTAAGTATAGTATGTTGCAACACTAATATTATTACCATATACTGTATACTGTACATCTCAAAGTAAATATACACTAACAGCCAAAGGGAACATGAAGCTTTGTCTCATAATATGATACTTCACAGGCTCTTAATGATTTTTAAGACCAAAGTGTAAAATTCATAATCACATGGAATTATGGCCTTATGCAATATAATTTTACAAATGTAATGCATTTTTCAATTTATTACAGTTCATTGAGTTCTTACATAATGCGTTGTTACAAATCTAAAGGTCAACTTTCTTCTTTCAAAAAGCCTACCCGTTACGTGTATTGCATTATCATCCAACACGTTTGTAACTTTAAAGATAAAAGATAGAACAATAGAGTGATAAAACCATGCAGTTCACGGAAAGGACACCAGTATCAACACATATGAAACATGAACATAGAAATTCAAACATAATAATGAAACTTTGGAAAATGTTACAATAGTATTTGTAGAAATGCTGGTATCATCTTCTAATATTAAGCCTAAGAAACAAGATCGTGCAATCCATGAAGCAAGCTCAGCATTGTTCAAGCTCAGTTACCACGGCAACTTATGCTGGCAAACTAACTTGGTCTGGACCAGGCTAATTGTCAGGCTTAGACTGAGTTGCTGCTTATCCTGAAAGAAAAGAAATGATTTAACACATTAACCACCATCATTTAAGTCGACTTAATAATAGCCTAATCATATATAAATATATATATACACATATATATAGTCAACTTACTCATAAATACATTCATACATAGCCCTCTAAAGTCAAGTACATAGTCAACTTAATTATATATATACATAGGCCTATATGTGTGTGTGTTCATAATACACACAAAAATGTAAAATGCAAAAATGTTTGGACAAGAGATGTAATGTAATGTTTAAATCCATATGTCTTTAACTGGTTGGTCAGTACATTTAAAATAATGTCTAAAAAGTCAACTAAGACGTGTTTAGTGGATGCATCGGCGTTTCCCTTTTTCTGGTCCAGGCCCGGAGTGGCTAATCGGGAGGATTTATTTATTATTGATTGATTTATTTATTTATTTAGGGCAGCTTTTTCAGTAAAACAAGCTTGCGACCGTCTGAGGGTGATGAGAGGGTAAGGCAAGATGTTGAACAAAATGCAAATTTACCTGCACCGTTCAAGTTAATTAATTAGCCTATCAAGTCAATTACTTGCGTGGCATTGTAACATATAGCCTGCCTAACCTAACGCTATCATTTGAATAAGAGTATGATGTGACGCCACATAACTAGGAAACTTTGTCTTGTAGTCCCTCAGAAGCAAGATGCAGCACCAAGCAGCAGCCATGAGCCAACCACAGGTCCACAGTGGGTGAATATTATTAGAATTAATATAATGAATTATATCATTATAGACTGTAGACCTGTAGACCTCCTCTATATGAAAAATGTCCTGAGATAATTGATGATGATAGATGATTCAGCAGGCTTTGTAAAAAGGGAAGATTTGTGTTGAGAATTATGAACATTCTATATACATCCCGATATACTTTTTATCATTAAAAGTAAAATAGTAAACAAAGCACACAATTGAAAGTAATATGGAATAAGCCTGCATATTTTACCATTGAAAAAATCTTAATTGGTTCAGTCAAAATGTGTTTTCCATGTCAAACAGATTACTGTTTTTTATTATGATACTGGTGGAGGCGGGTCTAGGGAAACTGTAGGAAGTGTGAAAGGGAGAGCAGAGTCTACTCAGGGACTCAGGGGATTATAGAGGCAGAACCCTGAACCACAAGTTAGGAATGAGACAGATGAAGATGAGTCTGTTGATAGATTGTTTGACTACTTTGCTCGCCCTCAGTCACAGGATATACATACATAATCCACATCCACATAAAGTGGGCCGGTCTGAGGCATGAAACTCCAGGGCTTGCACACGCAATTAGTCTGAATACTTGAGTCTGTCTTGAATTAGTTTGATTGCGTGAACGTGGATTGGCCTTTATGGAACCGCTGTAGCCTGATCTCATTTGTTAGGCGCATTCAAGTCAGGTGTTTGACAATGAGCACCGCTTTTCTGAGCTTGCTTTATGGGACAGACCCCAGTAGTTGTTGAGTCCACAACATGCATACATTGCCCTCCCTAGATGCTGCTATCACAGCTGATAACCTGTCTGTCTGCTACACACCCACACTGATTACTATTGAAGTTGTCGGTGGCTAAACAGAAATAAGGGTTATGCATACAGTATGTTACATCTGGGGAAAGTGCTGAAATTTAGTACAAGCAAAATTGTTGCAGTATTATATGTTTATGCTCAAGACCCAAAGCCAATTTTTAACATTTATCTTTTTATAACAATTTTTAACATAAAACACTGATTTCTAAAAATTAATATGCATATTGAAACTGTCAAATTTGACCCTTATGGGGCCCACATGGACATGCTGGCTTGGATAATTACCTATTATTAATTACCTAATATTTTCATATTCATTAACTGCAAAGGCCTTATACTCCATTAGGTCACATATTGAGATGACATACCACTTGTAAAGTGCACAGGGTACATATTGTTACTCACCTATTTGAAATTATGAACTAAGAAATGAGACATATAATTTTAATAATAAATAATAAAAAAAACAAAGCATAACCGTTTGTTATTTCTGCAGCTCAAAATCTTAATTTGTTAATATCACAGTTCTTCAATCAACTTTATTTCAAGTGTAAGTAGAATGCATGTTATTTCCCTTCGTCATCCATATTCCTGTAGAGACTGCAATGATATGGGTTACTGGGGCCATAGTGAGAAGTATGACGTATTTATTTCCATGCAACATTTATATACTGTATATTGGGTGTCACTAGTCGACTAATAGCTACACAGAAGGTAAATGAGCCAGTGATTGTGAGGCATGAATAGCTTTCTCATTGCTACAAAGTCTAGTCATAAGAATATCATAGAGTTGAGTGTGTTATATTACAATGTAGTGGACACAAATAATAGAAACCTTCACTTGAAACTGGACTAATTGAATAAAAAAATAAAAATAAAAAAAATAATTTAGGTTCAATATTCTATAGAGTATAAACATATCATAGGCATGACTAACTGGGGAAAATCTGGATAATTTATAATTGGATACGGTGTCAAACAAGGAGCTGGAGGCAACAAAATATTTGTTAAAAAATTAAGCTCTGACAAGCGAGGAATGGCAGAGAGATTTTATTGTCTAAGTAGGGAGAGTGAAAACATAATGAAAAGCAGAAGTAATCAGACATATCTTTGATCAGTTCATCATTTATTTTGAAATGAAATGAGACAGCAGTGTACTAATTGCTTTCTTTTTGTAGCAGATGTAACCAAACATTATGGGATTAATCAGCACAGGCTGTCTGTCTCATACAGTCATGGACTCTGTGTGTGTTTGTAGTTGATGTTTCTGCAGCTCAGGGCCAGTCGCAGCACTTGCAGGAGTCCCAGTAGATGAGGCCAGGCTGGCAGTGGTGAATGTAGGTGTTTCCCTTGAAGCACTGGAAATAGGTGGTTTGATCAGTTGGATTCTCATACAGGCCATCAAGGCGGCCCTGACAAAAGGAGGCTATGGGGTCCTTGGTGGTGGTAGGTGCTGGGGTGGTGGTGGGCTTAGGGGGGAAGCCTGCAGAATCAGCATAAATGTTACAATCAGACACGAGCTAAACTGACCTGATAGTATGTGAAGTCCAAAAAGTCTCACTAATATCTATTATTTTAGAGTAAATATTTTCACAAGTCAAAGAACAAACAGACTTTGAATAATTTTGACCGATGGTATTTGTTGAGTGGTGCAGTGTATAAAATACTGGAAGACGATGTTCAACACTACAGGTTTCTGAAATCACTACATCTATAACTACATATATTTATAGCTATCTATATTTATTTTTGACTGCTTTCTAAGTTAGCTGAGGTACAATTCTTACCCATTGAAAGCCTGAGGTGGTTGACAAGAGGATAAGCTCCGTCTGAGCAGAAGGATCCAGCAAAGTCATCCATGTCCATAGCCCACACATGAGCACCTCCCAGGCCAATATTAGTCATAAACTGGACCTACAATACATCATGACCATATCAATGACAAATGTGATTTGAATAGTTTCAGTTGAATGTCTATGAAATAGACCAAGAATGGAGGAACAGGAGAACTATTGCTATTATTTTTCTTCCAAAAATAATTCAGATCATAACCACAGGTAATAATAATAATGTTACCTTGGAAGAGTAGCTGCGCTTGTCATCATAGCCCACCCATGCACTGCCATAAGTGGCATATGGAACGCGCTGTTCATCGATCCATTCAACATCAGCACCGTTGGAGAAGTCACAGATCTGACAGTGAGGAAACATAATAAGACTTGGATTAAACTCTATGGCGTGGACAGCACAGATTATAAAGACCATTCTTATTCATACATTTTTGGGATTTTTTGGGTTGATTCAATTTTGGGTCTGTTTAGTTTAGAAGTGTATTTATTCTTTTTTTTCATAGATAATTGATCATATGTCGATGACCAGACTAATCAGTGCAGTTAAAATGGGGAAATGTTTGGGTATGAAAAACAGTCAGTGATGTCAGTACCTAGTATTCTTGTGTTTTGCTTATACAGTACATCTTTAAATGTGGCAATACTGGCCACTGATCAGTGAACACATACATAGTAGCTGTTTTTGGAGAAATGTTGACCATCACCACAAACTCAGTTGAGCTATATTGATGTGTTGTACCTCATAGTAAGCCCAGAAGCCGGCAGTGCGAGTGTAGGGTCCGGCCTCAGCTGGGCCATTAGCTGGAGCTCCCAGGCTGGTGTCACCGCTGCGAAGACGATATGTTCTTCCATAAGTCGGGAAACCTAGTAGCAGCTTCTCAGCTGGTGCCCCCCGACCCAACCAGGTAGATATAGAATCGTTCTAAAAGTGGACAATGGTGAAAATTGAGACTCCATTATGAGTAACATGTTTAGATTGTTTAGATTTGCAGGTAAAGCCAGATATTTTTCAAATGAAATCACAGCTGAAAAGAGAATTTTGGATATAAACATGGGTCCAGTAGGATTCCCACACTGTTTTGAGTCAGCTTTAGCAGACAAATGCTTACTGATAAGGACATGATAGTACATCTGATAGTATGTCATAGTATTTCTGCCCCCTAGTGGTCAGAATTAGTTCATTGAAATTAGTTAGTGCCGCTTTCATTACAGTTTTTTATTATTATTACAGTATTTATTGTGTCTAATGTTAATTTTATTTTCGACAAGTTGATGAAGCCTAAAAAAAAAAGCATTTTTGTCAGTTTTACAAGAATAATGACACAATTTGAATTAACACACTGATTTATGGCAAAGACTGTTGTGTACTTGTCTGCTTGTTTCTTACTATATTCTGGAAATACTGAGATGGTGTGTCCACTCTGCTCATGTACAGTGGACTGTTGTGTCCAGTAGTTTTCTCCCAGTGTCCATGGTAGTCATAGGTCATCACATTGATGAAGTCAAAGTGACTGTGGATTTGGAAAAGTTTTCATTCAGATCATCAGTAGAACTTTTTCCCAAATATTTGATTAAAGGTCAAACTGTAAGTCTAAAAAGTAAAATGCACATTGGTTGAGAAAATGTCTAAAGATCTGTCACATTATGTTTACTGGTCTCGCGTTCAATTTCTTTTCATACCTCCTACCAAGGTGTATTTGTCACTAATATAAGTGAAGCTGGGTATCATTTGAAATAACCAGTGCCAATGGGATGCCCATGTGTTGGTCCTGATGCCGAAATTATACTTTTGTTGATAATTTAGTTTGTAGTATAACCATACATTGACTAGTGGAAAAAAACTTACGGTGCAATCTTGTCGACCTCGTAGGCTTTGATGATGGTCTGACGCAATGCAGCAACATTGGCTGACAGCATCAGCCGAGTCTTCCTGTTTTCTTTGGCATCATCCTCAAAGGCCGCAGCCAGCTCCTGTGGAACAAACAATAAGACCCAAATTATACTTCCAAATACAAATGTTGGTAGACGGCAATGCATGTGATATAAATTAGGCACCATGACACTGAGATGCTATTTATTTTAACAGGATTATAAATTTTTTCCACAAAAGAAAAAAAAAATTTGCCGTTTGAATAATAAAATGTTGTGGATGGAGACATAGTGGCTTTAAGACAGATTAAGATACACCATACCTATTATGGTAGTAATACACCATCTATACCTATTATTGAAAAAATACTATACTATACTAACCGAGACCAATGCAGTGAACCTCTCTTTATCATCATCATGGCTGCCGTTGTGTCCAGGGTATTCCCAGGCCAGGTTCAGCCCATCAAAGTTATTGGCGCGCAGGAAGCTGATGGCTGACGTGATGAAGTCTGCACGGGTGTCAGACTTGGCAACCATGGCGATGTATCTGGTAGGACGTATGAAACAAAAACTGTGGATTTCATTCTGGTGATATGGTAGGAGAGTAAGGTTTCTGAGTTGATGTAAAACTGTGTCATGTCTGCTGTGACATTTTGAACTTACGGGCTTAGTCCATTGACTGTTCCTCCGACAGACAGCAGAGTCTTCAATGCAGGATTACTGAAAGCAGAGACACAGTTTTATATGTTATAAACCATTGCATAAATAAACAGCATGAAGTTTTCAATCAAACCTTTGCAGATGACTTAATGTTAAAGAATTTTTTATGTGATTTCTTACAGACATATGTAGTGTAAGGACTGATGTCTCACTGCTAATAAGAGAGCCAATAGCTCTTCGGTTTGCAGACTTGAAACTTAAAATAGTTCCTGATTCTGACAAATCTTTACCCCACATGATGATATTTAACTGTTGTCATACTCTCTTTAGACACCAGTCGGAAATTGCTGCTGATCCAAAATGCGGATCTTTGTGCTAAAAGTCTGAATAAGTCTATGACTGGAGTCTTAAAAGTATCTCTGCTGACTACAAATCACAGTATACACAGTTTTAAATTGCCTCACTCCTGGGTTCATAGCTGATATGCTTGTTAGCTATGAGTCTGTTTGTATTCACATGAGTAATGATTTCACTCCTGCTGTAGTTGAACAGTCTGTCTGCTGCCTTGAGAAGTGCCTCTGCATTACATACTTTTATTCTTAATTTTCATTGTTACATTTTTAAATCCCAAGACAATTGGTTTCAACATCGCCTACAGAGCATGTAAATAATGAATAATAATGAATATCTGCAAGTGCTTCTTTTGTAGATACATCTGTATGAAATACATACTATAAATTAATTTGAACTTGGAGTTGAACTTAAAATTGAAACAAAAGACAATAACACAGAGTTCAGTCCTGTCCAACATAAAATCAGGGACAATTTGAGTGTCAAGGTTACAAAAGTCAAATATATTTTATGTTTGCAGATTGCTTTTACATGTTTTTATGCACTGCAGCATACAGAATAATGTCAACTTTATTGTTGTTTTCAATGTACTGCAATACTGTTAGTTACTGAGTCAACATTATTAGACATTGGAGGATGGTATGCTGATAATCTCTGTCCAAAAACATCATGGCAAGTTTTTTTTTCATGAAATTATTTTGTCTAATTGTCTTCAAAGTAATACATTTGTTCATTCCTTTATCACTGAATAAATTGACTACACACCATGTAAGTATTGTTTTTATATGTAAATTAATGTACAGTGGAACATTTTAAATATTGAATACCAAGACTCAATTGTATGTACTCTATCCTTGAAGAAGCCACATCAGCTGTCTATACTAGCTTGCTGCACAGACTGTGTTGACTCACGCATTCTTGAGCCTGTTGAGCATGGCAAACTGCTGGTCATCATTCCACTCGGTGGTGGAGATCTGGTTGAAGCTGTCGATGGTGGCCAAGGTGTAGATGATATGTGTGCACAGGAAGGGGTCGATGTTTTCTGCCATGAATTTGGCACTGCTTGGCCTGTACTGGGCCCAGTTTGTCATGTGGCACACCAGCCTGTTGGATGTAGCTGAGGGGAGAAGGAAGGATAGTGAAGACTTTGACTGCACCTGCGTTTCTTCTGAAACATTAGGAGTCAATGTTTATCATACAATACAAATGCTTACCGATGTGCAGGGTGACCAGAAGGCCCAGAGCTGCAAAAACACAGAGAAAACAGGACGACAGATGTGAGCATTTGGGGGACAAATTATATATAATCTGTTAATGAGATCAGAGACAGGTGATGTCTAGAGAAAACACAACAGAAAAGAGAATAGAATAGACAGAAAATGAAGTCACTTTGTCATTTGAAACAATATCAGATTTCTGATTTGTGCAGTCTCCTTTTTACTAAAAAACTAAAATGCAAACATGAAAACAAATTCAAATGCATTAACTGTGTATGCCATGTGTATATCATATTGGTGAGACTACAGTGTAGGAGTGCCTTGAATAGATACTTCAGATATGCTAGAAGAGGAGCCTGAATATATGTCAACTTATGTAGTAAATATGTTAGTGACTAAATGAATTAGTGAATGAATGAATTGAAGAATGAATAATTGATGAGTGCATGTTACAAAATGTGATTAGTTCCTATTGTTCATGCATTATTTTGAATGTATGTTTGTGCATTTCAGTGCATTTGCATGTATGTGGATGTCCGATGTCAGTACATGGTATTGCTAGTTTAAGTTGACATTACTATTCTGAATAAATGAATGTTATTTACCTGTTAGGAGTTTCCTCATGGTGCTGTGCCGGAGATCCAACTAATTTAGTGCTGCAGCAATGAACTTCTTTAAATGAGATGATGATAAAATACATGAGGAACAATAACAGATACCATGCAGCTACTGGTGAGGTTAATGCTATACTAGCCAACACAAAATTAACTGATATATGATAGTACACTTAATATCTATAAATTGTATTTTTTTAATCTCAGACAAAAACAAATACAAAATTAGACATGACCTTAGATTTTAAACTTCAGTATACTAGAAATGTACTGATGATTAAAAAAATAACTTAGTTGTGGGCCATTAGCAGCTACTACAATAATAACAACATAGTGTATCTCATTATGTAGATCTTTTCCAATACAAAATACAATATTTACTGTTCTCACACAAAGCATGACAGTGTTGAATATTTGTTTGCTAGTAATCTGGCTGTATGAAAAAAACACAGTGATGATCTCATTACCTTTCTTCAAGAAGAACAGAAGCAGAGTCCAGAGCTTGGTGAATTCGGGTCACATTTATATTTTACTCATTAATGACTAATAGTTAGTGACAAAGTGCGGCTGATAAGGATTGAAGGTGGTGGTGGTGGTGGTGGTGTGTGTGTGTGTGTGTGTGGGGGGGGGGGGTTGGCCTAATGTGCCTAATAAACCCACACCCAGAAAAGGCCAGACAAAGTTACGTAAACACCAGAGTTGCTGGGAAATGAGCTATCAGTTCAGTTTTTACAGGAGTTATAATTGTCAGTTATAAGTGTTATCAGTACAAAGGAGTAACACCATAATGATAAGTAAAAGGACATAGTAGGAAAGAAAGAGGTTAGTAAATGAAGACAGGCAGATAGTGTGCAATTAACTTGAAACTGAGCTTGCAGCTTCCTGCTGGGATTCTTATTGAGTATCATGTGAATGTCAAAGTTGGGCTAAAGATCTGTACATGGGCTTCTGGGTGATTAGAGGAGCAAAGAAACACACCATGCAGTAGTAAATGTGCAGTATGGATCTGGGTCCATGATGCATTTAGCCTTAGACTGGATGCAGGGGGACAGTATTAGCCTTGGTCTATCAAAAGTGAAAGCACACAGTATCAACAATTTAAAGGTGCTTGTATATTGTACATGCTGCATCTTCTTAGCTATCAAACTCACCAGTCAACCCTAAGGTCAACAAGGTTTGGTTCTTAGTAAAAACAGAAACCAGGCTCCAGGCCTCTGGAAATCAGGCCTCTGTCCAGTAAGCATAGAACATCTGGGAGGTGTGAAGTTACTGCAGCTGACCCCCAACCCTACTTTGTCTAAGACACATTCTCATAGCTGTTCAGACGTATTTAATCAAACTATCTCCACAGTTAAAGTTTCTTTCTAAACATCTGCTTGTTAGCATTGTCATTGTAAGCATGTTAGTTAACTGATTTAGTATTTTTAGTACAGCCTCACAGAGCTGCTAGCATGGCTGTAGACTGTAGACTTGGGTTGGGTGTACACTTAGACAAAGCATGGTACAGTATCTTAACAACCACTGGCCAATTGGCTTTGGATATTCATAGTCCACAGAGGATGATTCATGATAATTTGGGGCATTACTTCAGGTAGCCTAAAATGGTTGTTTCTTAGCTCTTACATTCTCTCCTCTCTTCTTACACAGCAGTAGTAGAGTACAACGAGAGTCGGGAATAAGCTTTTCTGGAGCTTTATGCAGTGTTTAATCGGCCTCTCAGGCTAGCAACAGAAAACAACTCTTCCTCTACAGTTTTGGGGAATAAGACTTTAGTTTCTCAGCTATGTCAAACATGAGGTCATTATCAGTTGTCCTACAACATTATTTCCCATTTACTGTCTTACAAAGTCAAAGGTTCTCAATCATCAGCATTCACCCATATTTGGGTGAATGCTGATGATTTTAGTAACCCTCTGACCTTTCCTGTGATGCCAAAATGCTCATTCATGTTTTGAACCGGATGAACCTTTTCCATTCGGGATAGTGTATGATTTTTCCTCTAGTGCCCTTACATCATGACCTACAGTGACCTATGTGAGAAGTGAATCTACAATACTTGGTCAAGATTGTGAATGTAATAAAGGCACACATGAAATACAATCTCAAGGTGTTTATTTTAAATCATATTTACAAGTTCCATCCCTCCCAACCCTCCCTCACATATCTATTCAATCACATTTTTGAAAAGGCCCAAAGGCAATATTATCCAGTGCATTTCACTCAGCCATATGACGGACAGACTCATAGTTTCCACCTTAAGTGAGCGATGAAACCAGTCAGTCCACCAGTAGACCTGAAGTTTCAGTCGGAACTTTCAGTGGCATCCAGTCGTGGTGCGACACAGACATTACTTTATGGCTCTTCCATGAATACTAAAGGCATTAAGAAAACACTTTGTACAGAGTAAAGCACAAAATCACAAAACCAAAACAACATTCAATGCTCCTAAAGCATTTTTAACTTCTACATTTGTGTAGAGATGATGCAACTACGTGACGCTCGACTGAGTAAAAGACAGTGATGGACGTTTAAATTCAGGTTTAGACCAATTTCTTTTATTTGAATTACTAATATTTAGAGTATTTAGAACATCATGAAACTGTGATTAGGATTAATTCACATATTGGCCTAATCCAAGTTTCATTGATGAAAGAAGATGTACAATAATAGTAACTGCCTACAGCTACAAAGTGATATTTATGGTATACAGGTATGGATATTTGTAATTTGTATTGTTGTCCAGTGTCACAGAAAATAATTTTTCCTAAGATTTGCCCAATACAGTGTTTTGCTACCTCCAGTCTAATAATAGTTAAATGATAAAACATAATTTTGGTGTAAAGTAGAAGCACATGATGAAATGTTACAATTTCCAGACATGATAAAGCACATCAGTGTACAATCAAGTGGCCTATCATTCAACCACTTGCAAAGTATAAAGTGTAATACTGTAGTAACACAAAGCTTTTAGGTTGTCCAGACCATTACATTATTTAAATACAGCAATGACAACTTAAAAATAAACTATGTAAGACAAGTGCATGTAGATCCCCAGAGTTCATGGGTCACAGAGAATCATCCAACTCACAAGCAAGTAGAGTAGACAGTGGTTCCTCTGCACCCTCTGATTTAGGCATTTTTAAAACATGTATTTAGCTTTAGCTTTTTTTCTGTCTGCATGGATGTGTCCACGCAGACTAGAAAACAAACCAGGACTCTGTTGTTAGAGGTTAAATTCTGGAGCTTCTTATGCTTTGACTTAACCGAAAAAAGGACTCCATCTGGCTAATTTACAGACTGAAACTGTTAGTAATTAAGTAAATTCATCGAAATTGTAGCATTAGGCTGACTGATTAAACTATAAATATGCTGATTATGAAAATACCACTGAACATGTCTTAATCCTCTTAGCCTGAAAGTTGGATGATTCTGGTTAACAAGTGAGGTAAGTAGCCACAGAGCAGCAAGACGGAGGAGGGTGAGAGGAGACTGCAGTGTGCAGGGTTCAGCCTGGGGTGTGGCTGATATTGATTATTTATTGAGATTTTCTGATTATGAACATTTTCCATAAGAATACTTTAAAGGACCAGTGTGTAGGATTTAGTGGCATCTAGTGGTGAGCTTGCAGATTGCAACCAACAGAATACCCCTCCTCCCCACAAAAACGCCCTCTCTAAAGCCAGTGTTTGGTTTGTCTGTTCTGGGCTACTGTAGAAACATAGCAGTACAACACAATGGCGTCTGTGGTAGAGGACCTGCTCAATATGTAGATATAAAGTACACATTCAAAGGAAACGAAACACTATTTATTTTTAGGTGATTATACATTAATTAGAAAAGCCGGTCTGTTCCAATAAATAAATCTTACACACCTGTCCTTAAAATGTGTTATTTTGAATTGGTGAATTGTGATAGAATTGTTATTTATCAGTTAAAATTAGTGTTGGGTGACGTTACTTTTAAAGGTAGCTTTTTATATTACAACAGCCATTAAAAAGTAACTTGTTAGTTACAGCATTACCTACTGAAAAAAGTTATTAATTTGAACTGAAAACCCTGTGCGGCGTGCACATATTGGTTATATTGTTTAGAAGGTGTGTAACCTACTGTTTGCCTGCCTTTGACTGTATTGACTCTACTGCATTTGTATAGGCTAGTATCTGCAACTCTGCAGGCTAATAGCAAAAATGATAAGTGTAGCTCTTTATCAATGATTGATTGTGTTTGATTACAAGTATACATTAAACACAGAGGATACTAGAGCTCAATGCATATATCCTAACAAGCTCATACAACGTTCAGCTGAAAAAAGCTGAGCTACACACACCCACTGTCACAACCACAGAATTGGATACCTTCCAATAGTATGCCGCTATCCACCAAGAAGTAGGAATAGGTGCATGAACAGAAAGTTGTAACAGAAAAATCAGGGAAATGCTGTAAAATTTGAACATTACTGATTGTGTGAATTGCAAAACTAACGAGTTACGTTACTTATTAGAAGAAAAAATCTGAGCGTGTGTTAGGAAGTATGACTTTGTAAAGAGTTATTCTCAACATGGGTCAACATTAGGTCAACCTTTTAGGTATCGGCTGAAATCAATTGATATCAAGTAGTATTGAAACATCTCCTGTCAAATGATACCTGCAATCGATCCTTTTTGCACCCAGAGCTAGAAAATATGTCTGTGGTGGTGAAGTGGAGAGTTAGTGTGCTTAGCAGTTCAGCAGCCAAGATGCCACCTAAACACTCTAAAGTGTGTCTACACTACACGCCTGTTACATCAGATAAAAGACAGAGCATGAAATGTGGAATATATATCGAAAGAAGTACTCAGTTGGTATCAGTGTTACTTTAAGGGTACTTGGATTCATTTTTTAAACAATACCCAGCCCTAGTCAACGTTTTCACTAATACCAATATATCTGAAATCCACTCGACTTATTTATCAGTTTATTTCTAATACAAATATTTGCATATTTAAACTTCAAACAAGGTGTGTGATATTTGATGGAAAAGATCTTAACCCAAAGTCCACTTACAAGCTTCTTCCAGACCTCTCAACCACATATCACAGTTTTCCTCAGTGGATAGAGTCTGCTCAGTTGTTGTGTTCCATACTTAAACCCCATGATGACAAAAGATCTGTGTCTTTGAC